>NC_057808.1:374919540-375029062 GCF_018294505.1 Triticum aestivum | reverse complement strand
GGGGGGGGTAGCGCGCCCCCCTGCCTCGTGCTCTCCTCGTTGCTTTCTTTACGTGGACTCCAAGTCCTCTGGATGACGTTTGTTCCAAAAATCACGTTCCCGAAGGTTTCATTCCGTTTGGACTCCGTTTGATATTCTTTTTCTGCGAAACTCTGAAATAGGCAAAAAACAGCAATTTGGGCCGGGCCTCCGGTTAATAGGTTAGTCCCAAAAATAATATAAAAGTGTATAATAAAGCCCATTAAACATCCAAAACAGAATATAATATAGCATGGAACAATCAAAAATTATAGATACGTTGGAGACGTATCAGGGGCGAGTTTCTGGCAATCAGCAGCGGACAACTTGTTCTGTAGAGGATGAGTAGACTCGAGGCGCAGGGCGCGAAAGCCGTGTAGAGGGTTCTCATCTGCCGGAGAAGTGTCTTGGCAATAGAACCATGTCTGGTTCCAGTCTTTGGGGTGACTCGGCGGATTTGCATAAGGGAAAATGGCGTCTCTCCGTCGTTGGATTGAGACCCCACCAAGTTCCAATCTAGGCCCGTTGGCACGTTCATTCTGGCGGTTCAAATAAAATAACTCTTTGAAGAGTAGCAAGGTGGGTTCTTCTCCAAGATACACCTCACAGAACACTTGAAAGTTGCAAATATTAGACACGGAGTTGGGTCCGATGTCTTGAGGACGGAGGTCAAAAAAGTGTAGGACGTCTCTAAAAAATTTGAGCCGGGTGGGGAAAAACCCCGGTTCATATGGTCAGTGAAGACAATGACTTCCCCCTCTTTGGGTTGAGGCTTTTCCTCGGTTGGATCAGGGACACGGTAGGACATGATTTCCTTCTTTGGCAGATAGCCAGTCTTTACAAAATAGTCAAGTGTGCTATCTGTGACGATGGACTTGACCCAATTGCATGTAGTGGGTGTTTTGGGCGGCATTATGAAGACGGAAGCCTAACAAAAGAGTGAAATTGCCGGTTCAAACTTAAGCCAGAGAAGAAAAATATTACAGTGCATATTCAAGATGGCGGCTTACAAAGGGGCCTAATGGTATATGGCTAAATTATGTCCGGTTACGTAAACCGCCATGAGCAGTGCAAGTTATTTAAGCTACCATGATAAGTTGGATGATGTCTGTTGAGCATTTCAAATTAAGTCGGCAATTTGAGCCGCCATGGCTAGATGGATCTAACAAATGCAGTTTTTTTTCCTAAGTATTACATAAACAGATTTCATAGGCTGCAGCTATTATTTTGGATCAACGACTGATCAGGAAAAGAAAAATAAATCTAGACCTAAAAACCAGTACAGATGAGTTCATGAGCTTTCACAAGATTTTGCTTCCAGGAAAGGGGATCTATGGATATCAAAAGTAGAAATAAAACAACTACTGCATTGGTTTAACACCGTTTTTAGATCAAAGAAGCTCCCGGAACAGCCGGGAAGATGAATTATGATGAACCACGAAGAACACGGAAAAACTCGCAAACCCTAATGCGGATCTAAGGTTTGGAAGGCAGAGACTTACAGCTGCAGATCTACTGCGGAGGGTCGCCGCCGTTCTCTGGATCGACTCAGGTTGATGCAGCGGCCGAGGTTGAGGAAGACGAGGTGCTCTGCGGCGGCGGCGGAGCTCGAGCGGCAGAAGAGTTGCAAGAGGAAGAAGACGCTGGAAAGGGGGAGAATGAGGAAAGACCGGTCGTGCCTATTTATAAGGAAAGACCCTTAAGTGGGTGCGAAAAACGAGGAGGCCGAAAATATGGTTATCCAGCTACCAGGACGCCTCGATTCTTGGGATGGTCATTAAAGATAAGGATCTGTTGAGATACGTTGGATAAAAGTGTGAAGTAATGGCAGATGACGTCATGGTAGGCTATCACAAATCCACAAGATGACATCATGGCAGGTTATCACAAATCCAGAATATGACGTCACGGCGGGTTACAAATTCTTGCACAATGAAGAGCAGAAGATTTTTTGTAAGTGTTGAAGATTGACATGAACCAGTTCAAAATCAATCTGGGGCCAAATGTTGGGGATATAACTATTAGGTATGGCCCGCCCGGGAGGGGCCGGGTTATACCTATGGCGATTCATGAAGCCCAAGATAGCTCTGGAAGATGGCGGTTCAGAGAAGGGCCCAAATCCCAAAGGCGACTTAAGGCCCGTAGAGATAAACCGCCATATGTACATAACTTGTATTGTAAGGCAGGGATAGTTAGAGACCGAGCCAGACATTGTTTATGAGCCAGCCGGGATTCTGTGAGCCGCTGGGCATCGACCTCCGTATGTAAAGGGACGACCCAGCGGCGGTTCAGGGCAAGTAACAATAGATCGAAAGCTAGGTCAGCGGATTCGCTCCCTAGTAATCGAAAGATAAGCAATACCACCTCAAACTGGATTAGGCCTTTACCTTCACCGCAAAAGGGGCCAAACCAGTACAAACCCTCATGTCCTTTGTCCCATTTTAATCCCTTTAAGCTTCCTAGTTGCGATGGCTCCACGACTAAGTCCTTTCACTAGGACATCTGCCGTGACAATTCCACGACACAAATGGAGTCCAATTGACCTGAAATTTCACGGAGATTGTTTTTGGACTAGAAGAAGCTCACGGAGCACAGGAGATGGGCCAGAAGAGTCCCGAGGTACCCACGAGGGTGGGGGCGCGCCCTACCCCCCTGGGCGCACCCCCCTACCTCATGGCCGCCTCGGAGACCCCCCCCTTGACTTGTTCCCGACGCCAAAACCTCGTATATATACAGAAACCCCAAAACATAACCTAAATCGGGAGTTCCGCTGCCGCAAGCCTCTGTAGCCACCAAAAACCAATCGGGACCCTGTTCCAGCACCCTGCCGGAGGGGGGATCCCTCACCGGTGGCCATCTTCATCATCCCGGTGCTCTCCATGGCGAGGAGGGAGTAGTTCACCCTCGGGGCTGAGGGTATGTACCAGTAGCTATGTGTTTGATCTCTCTCTCATGTTATTGATTCGGCACGATCTTGATGTATCGCGAGCTTTGCTATTATAGTTGGATCTTATGATGTTTCTCCCCCTCTACTCTCTTGTAATGGATTGAGTTTTCCCTTTGAAGTTATCTTATCGGATTGAGTCTTTAAGGATTTGAGAACACTTGATGTATGTCTTACATGTGCTTATCTGTGGTCAAAATGGGATATTCACGTGATCCACTTGATGTATGTTTTGGTGATCAACTTGTGGGTTCCGTGACCTTGTGAACTTATGCATAGGGGTTGGCACACGTTTTCGTCTTGACTCTCCAGTAGAAACTTTAGGGCACTCTTTGAGGTTCTATGTGTTGGTTGAATAGATGAATCTGAGATTGTGTGATGCATATCGTATAATCGTACCCACGGATACTTGAGGTGACATTGGAGTATCTAGGTGACATTAGGGTTTTGGTTGATTTGTGTCTTAAGGTGTTATTCTAGTATGAACTATAGGATAGATCGAACGGAAAGAATAACTTCATGTTATTTTACTACGGACTCTTGAATAGATCGATCAGAAAGAATAACTTTGAGGTGGTTTCGTACCCTACAATAATCTCTTCGTTTGTTCTCCGCTATTAGTGACTTTGGAGTGACTCTTTGTTGCATGTTGAGGGATAGTTATATGATCCAGTTATGTTATTATTGTTGAGAGAACTTGCACTAGTGAAAGTATGAACCCTAGGCCTTGTTTCTACACATTGCAATACCGTTCGTGCTCACTTTTATTATTAGTTACCTTGCTGTTTTTATATTTTCAGATTACAAAAACCTATATCTACCATCCATATTGCACTTGTATCACCATCTCTTCGCCGAACTAGTGCACCTATATACAATTTACCATTGTATTGGGTGTGTTGGGGACACAAGAGACTCTTTGTTATTTGGTTGCAGGGTTATTTGAGAGAGACCATCTTCAACCTACACCTCCCACGGATTGATAAACCTTAGGTCATCAACTTGAGGGAAATTTGCTACTGTCCTACAAACCTCTGCACTTGGAGGACCAACAACGTCTACAAGAAGAAGGTTGTGTAGTAGACATCATTACCCGAAAGGGATTGACAACCCCTTTAGCACATCGGGTTGCGAGGTGTTGTTATTTGTGTGCAGGGGCTGTTTACGTTGTGTTGCTTGGTTCTCCTACTGGTTCGATAACCTTGGTTTCATATCTGAGGGAAATATCTACCGCCGCTGTGTTGCATCATCCCTTCCTCTTTGGGGAAATACCGACATAGCTTCAAGCGACATCACTTATTGTGATACTGTATTATCGAGTGGGCCCTGAGATACCTCTCCGTCATACGGAGTGACAAATCCCAGTCTTGATCCATGCCAACTCAACAGACACCCTTGGAGATACCTGTAGAGCACCTTTATAGTCACCCAGTTACGTTGAGACATTTTGTACACACAAGGTACTCATCCGGTGTCAGTGAGTTGCATGATCTCATGGTCATAGGAACATATACTTGACATGCAGAAAACGTTGGCAATAAACTTGACACGATCATATGCTACGTTCATAGTTTGGGTCTTCTCCATCACATCATTCTCCTAATGATGTGATCCCATTACCAAATGACAACTCATGTCCATGACTAGGAAACCATAGCCATCTTTGGTCAACGAGCTAGTCCAGTAGAGGCTCACTAGGGACACGTTGATGTCTATGTATCCACACATGTATTTGAGTTTCCGATCAATACAATTCTAGCATGGATAGTAAACGACTATCATGAACAAGTAAATATGATAATAACCAATTTATTATTGCCTCTAGGGCATATTTCCAATAGTCTCCCACTTGCACTAGAGTCAGTAATCTAGTTCACATTGCCATGTGATTAACACTCATAGTTCACATCGCCATGTGACTAACACCCAAAGAGTTTACTAAAGTTAATAATCTTGTTCACATCACCATGTGATTAACACTCAATGAGTTCTAGGGTTTGATCATGTTATGCTTGTGAGAGAGGTTTTAATCAACGGGTCTACAACATTCAGATCCGTGTGTACTTCACAAATCTCTATGTCATATTGTAGATGCTGCTACTTGGAGCTATTCCAAATGGCTGCTCCACTATACGTATTCGGTTTGCTACTCAGAGTCATCCGGATTGGTGTTAAAGCTTGCATCGACGTAACCCTTTACGCCGAACTCTTTATCACCTCCATAACCGTGAAACTCTACCCGGAGTCATCCGGATTGGTGTTAAAGCTTGCATCGACGTAACCCTTTACGCCGAACTCTTTATCACCTCCATAACCGAGAAACATTTCCTTATTCTTCTAAGGATAATTTTGACCGATGTCTAGTGATCCTCCTGAATCACTCTTGTACCCGCTTGCCAGACACGTGGCAAGGCACACATCAGGTGCGGTACACAGCATGGCATGTTGTATAGAGCCTATTGCTAAGGCATATGGGACGACCTTCATCCTTTCTCTTTCTTCTGCCGTGGTCGAGCTTTGAGCCTTACTCAACTTCACACCTTACAACTCAGGAAAGAACCCCTTCTTGGACTGATCCATTTTGAACTTCTTCAAAATCATGTCAAGGTATGTGCTCTGTGAAAGTCTTATCAAGCGTCTTGATGTATCTCTATAGATCTTGATGCCCAATATGTAACCAGCTTTACCCAGGTCTTCCTTTGAAAAACTCCTTTCAAACAACCCTTTATGCTTTCCAGAAATTCTACATCATTCCTGATCAACAATATGTCATCCACATATACTTATCAGAAATGTTGTAGTGCTCCCACTCACTTTCTTGTAAATACAAGCTTCTCTGTAAACTTGTATAAACTCAAAAGCTTTGATCACCTCATCAAAGCGAAAGTTCCAACTCCGAGATGCATGCACCAGTCCATAAATTGATCATTGAGGCTTGCACGCTTTGCCAGCATTCTCTAGATCGACAAAACCTTCTGGTTGTATCACATACAACCTTTCCTCATGGAAACCATCAAGGAAACTTTGTTTTGACATCCATCCGCCAGATTTCGTAATTGAAAATGCAACAACTGCTAACATAATTACAACAGACTTTAGCATCGCTATGTGTGAGAAAGTATCATCATAATCAACTCCTTGAACTTGTGAAAACCCCTTTTCCACAAGTCGAGCTTTATAGACGATGATATTACCGTCCGCGTGCGTCTTCTTCTTGAAAATCCATTTATTCTGAATGGCCTTTCGCCCTTCGGGTAATACTTCCAAAGTCCATACTTTGTTTTCGTACATGGATCAAGTCCATACTTTGTTTTCATACATGGATCTCATCTCGGATTTCATGGCGTCTAACCAATTGTCGAAATTCGGCCCACCATCATTTCTCCATAGCTCGTAGCTAGGTTCATCGTTGTCCAACAACATGACCTCTAAAACAGGGTTACCATACCACTCAGTAGTGGTACGTATCCTTGTCGACCTACAAGGTTTGATAGTACCTTGATCTGAAACCTCATGATCATTATCATTAGCTTCCTCTTCAACTGACGTAGGTGCCACAGACACATCTTTTTGCGCTGCACTACTCTTTGGTTGAAGTAAAGGTTCAACAATCTCATCAAGTTCTATCTTCCTCCCAGTCAATTTTTTCGAGAGAAACTCTTTCTCAAGAAAGGACCCGTTCTTAGCGACAAACACTTTGCCCTCGGATCTGAGATAGAAGGTATACCCAACTGTCTCCTTTGGGTATCCTACGAAGATGCATTTGTCCGCTTTGGGTTCGAGCTTACCAGGCTGAAGCCTTTTCACATAAGCGTCGCAGCCCCAAACCTTAAGAAATGACAACTTAGGTTTCTTGCCAAACCACAATTCATACGGTGTCGTCTCAATGGATTTAGATGGTGCCCTATTTAAAGTGAGCGTAGTTGTCTCTAATGCATAACCCCAAAAAGATAGTGGTAGATCGGCAAGAGACATCATAAAACGCACCATATCCAATAAGGTACAATTACGATGTTCGGACACACCATTACGCTGTGGTGTTCCAGGTGGCGCCAACTGTGAAACAATTCCACATTGTCTCAAGTGATTGCCAAACTCATAACTCAGATAATCTCCCCTTCGATCGGATCATAGGAATTTAATCTTCTTGTTACGATGGTTCTCAACTTCACTCTGAAATTCCTTGAACTTTTCAAACGTTTCAGACTTATGCTTCATTAAGTAAGCATACCCATATCTACTCAAATCATCGGTGAAGGTGAAGAAATAATGATATCCACTGCATGCGTCAACACTTATCGGACCACACACATCAGCATGTATGATTTCCAACAAGTCACTTGCCCATTCCATTATTCCAGGAAACGGGGTTTTAGTCATCTTGCCAATGAGGCATGGTTCACATGTGTCAAGTGATTCAAAAATCAAGTGACTCCAAAAGTCCATCAGCAAGGAGTTTCTTCATGCGCTTTACACCAATATGACTTAAGCAGCAGTGCCACAAGTATGTGGTATTATCATTATTAACTTCACATCTTTTGGCATCAATATTATGAACATGTGTATCACTACGATCGAGATTCAATAAACCATTCACATTGGGTGCATGACCATAGAAGGTATTATTCATGTAAACAGAATAACCATTATTCTCCGACTTAAATGAATAACCGCATTACAATAAATACGATCTCATCATGTTCATGCTCAACGCAGACACCAAATAACATTTATCTAGGTTTAACACTAATCCCGAAGGTAGACGGAGCGTGCGATGGTGATCGCATCAACCTTGGAAACACTTCCAACACACATCATCACCTCGCCCTTAGCTAGTCTCTGTTTATTCCGCATCTTTTGTTTCGAGTTACCAATATTAGCAATTGAACTGGTATCTAATACCCAGGTGCTACTAGGAGTACTATTAAGGTATACATCAATAACATGTATATCAAATATACTTTTGTTGAAGTTGATAGCCTTCTTATCAACCAAGTATTTGGGGCAGTTCCGCTACCAGTGATCGTTCCCCTTACAATAGAAGCACTTAGTCTCGGGTTTGGGTTCAACCTTGGGTTTCTTCACTGGAGCGACAACTGGCTTGCCATTCATGAAGTTTCCCTTCTTGGCCTTGCCCTTCTTGAAACTAATGGTCTTGTTAACCATCAACACTTGATGCTCCTTCTTGATTTCTACCTTCGCGGCCTTAAGCACTGCGAACAGCTCTGGGATCATCTCCATCCCTTGCATGTTATAGTTCATCACGAAGCTCCAGTAGCTTGGTGATAGTGATTGGAGAACTCTGTCAATCACTATCTCATCTTGAAGATTAACTCCCACTTGATTCAAGCGATTATAGAACCTAGACATTCTGAGCATATGCTCACGGGCTGAGCTATTCTCCTCCATCTTGTAGGCAAAGAACTTTTCAAAGGTCTCATACCTCTCAACACGGGCATGAGCCTGAAATACCAATTTCAACTCTTGGAACATCTCATATGCTCCATGGCGTTGAAAACGCCTTTGGAGCACCGATTCTAAGCCATAAAGCATGGCGCACTAAACTAACAAGTAGTCATCAGAACGTGTCTGCCAGATGTTCACAACATCCATAGACGATGCTAGAGGGGTTGGCACACCGAGTGGTGCATCAAGGACATAAGCCTTTTGTGCAGCAGTGAGGACAATCCTCAGATTACGGCCCTAGTCCGCATAATTGCTTATAATATCTTTCAACTTAGTCTTTCTCTAGGAATGTATTAAAACAGGGAGCTACAGTGCGAGCTATTTATCTACAACATGTTTTGCAAAGCTTGGACTATTGTTCATGATAAATGAGTTCAATTAATCACATTACCTAAGAACTCCCACTCAAATCGACATCCCTCCAGTCGTCCGAGTGTAACAATGATCCAAATTCACCAGCCCAAGTCTGATCATCACGTGAGATGAGGTGGTTTCAATGGTGAACATCTCCATGTTGTATCTATTATATGACTCATGTTTGACCTTTCGGTCACTTGTGTTCCGAGGCCATGTCTGTACATCCTAGGCTCGTCAAGTTCAACCCAAGTGTTCCGCATGTGCAAAACTGACTTGCACCCGTTGTATGTGAACATAGAGTCTATCACACCCGATCATCACGTGGTGCTTCGAAGCGATGGACTTTCGCAACGGTGCACACTTGGGGAGAACACAATTTTATCTTGAAATTTTAGTGAGGGACCACCTTATAATGCTACGGTCGTCCTAAGCAAAATAAGATGCATAAAAGGATTAACATCACATGCAAATCATAAGTGACATGATATGACCATCATCCTGTGCTTTTGATCTCCATCTCCAAAGCACCGGCATGATCTCCATCATCACCGGCATGACACCATGATCTCCATCGTCATGCCGTTGTTAGGGTTGTCACGCCAACCATGCTTCTACTACTATTGCTACCACTTAGAGATAAAGTAAAGCATTACATAGCGCTTAATGATTGACATGCAGGTCATACAATAATTAAGACAACCCTATGGCTCCTGCCGGTTGCCGTATGCATTGACATGCAAGTCGATATAAACTATTACAAACATGATCATCTCATACATCAAATATATCTCATCATGTCTTTGGCCATATCATATCACAACATACCCTGCAAAAGCAAGTTAGACGTCCTCTAATTGTTGTTGCATGTTTTACGTGGCTGCTATGGGTATCTAGCAAGAACGATTGTTACCTACGCAAAGCCACAACGGTGGTATGCAAGTTGCTATTTAACCTTCTACAAGGACCACCTTTGTCGAATCCGATTCAACTAAGGTGGGAGAGACAGACACCCGACAGCCATCTTTATGCAACAAAGTCACATGTTAGTCGATGGAACTGGTCTCATGTACGTGGACATGTAAAGTTGGTCCGGGCTACTTCATCCCACAACACCGCCGAATCAAGAAAAGACCAAGGAAGGAAGCAATCTGAATATCAACGCCCACAAACTCCTTTGTGTTCTACTCGTGATGTCATCTACGCATAGACCTAGCTCATGATGCCACTGTTGGGGAACGTTGCATGGGAAACAAAAAAATTCCTACGCTCACCGAGATCCAATCTAGGAGATGACCATCTACGAGAGGAGAGATTGGATCTACATACCCTTGTAGATCACTAAGCGGAAGCGTTAAGAAACGCGGTTGATGTAGTCGAACGTCTTCGCGATCCAATCACGATCCGTCCCGCGAACTCCGATCTAGTGCCGAACGGACGGCACCTCCGCGTTCAACACACGTACGGCTTGATGATGCCTTCACCTCCTCGATCCAGCGAGTGATGGCGAAGCAATAGCTCGAGTCCTCCGGCAGTACGACGGCGTGGTGTCGGTGGTGGTGGAGAAATCTCAGCAGAGCTTCGCTAAACACTACAGAGAAGAAGATGGCTATGAGGGAGAGGAAGAGCAGCGCCGTGGCACGTATAGATGCGTATGGGTGCGGCTGCCCTCTCTCCCCTCCTCTATATATAGGGGGGAGGGTGGAGGGAGGGGCGCCCCTAGATCCCATCTAGGTGTGGCGGCCACCAAGGGGAAACCCTAGATGGGTTTATTGGGCGCCTCCTCCTAGGTGCCTTGGCCCCCAAGGCAAGTGGAGGAAACCCTAGGGAGGCGCCCCACCTCCTCAAACAACGTGGGAAGGGGGCTTGGGGGCGCACAACCCCTTAGTGGGCTGGTGTGCCCCCTCCTCTAGGCCCATGAGGCCCCCCAACACTTGACGGGGCCTCCCGAAACCCCTTTCGGTCATGCTGGTCATCACCCGGTACCCCCGGAACACTTCCGGACTCTAATACCCTTCGTCCAATATATCAATCTTCACCTCCGTACCATTCCGTAGTTTCTCGTCACGTCCGGGATCTCATCTGGGACTCCGAACAACCTTCGATAACCACCATAATGACTCAGCTATACTTATATCGTCACCAAACGTTAAGTGTGTGTAGACCCTGCGGGTTCGACAATTATGCAGACATGACCGAGACACCTCTATGGTCAATAACCAATAGCGGGACCTAGATGTCCATATTGGTTCCCACATATTCTACGAAGATCTTATCAGTCGAACCTCGATGTCAAGGATTCAGTTAATCCCGAATGAATGCAGTTCCCTTTGTCTATCGGTATGTTACTTGCCCAAGATTCGATCGTCGGTATCTCCATACCTAGTTCAATCTCGTTACCGGCAAGTCTCTTTACTCGTTCCGTAATACAAGATCCCGTGGCTAACTCATTAGTCACATTGCTTGCAAGCTCATACGGAGTGACAAATCTCAGTCTTGATCCATGCCAACTCAACAGACACCCTCAGAGATACCTGTAGAGCACCTTTATAGTCACCCAGTTACGTTGCGACGTTTGGTACACACAAGGTACTCCTCCGGTGTCAGTGAGTTGCATGATCTCATGGTCATAGAAACATATACTTGACATGCAGAAAACGATAGCAATAAACTTGACATGCTAATATGCTACGTTCATAGTTTGGGTCTTGTCCATCACATCATTCTCATAATGATGTGATCCCGTTACCAAATGACAACTCATGTCCATGGCTAGGAAACCATAGCCATCTTTGGTCAATGAGCTAGTCCGGTAGAGGCTCACTAGGGACACGTTGTTGTCTATGTATCCACACATGTATTTGAGTTTCCGATCAATACAATTCTAGCATGGATAATAAACGATTATCATGAACAATAAAATATGATAATAACCAATTTATTAATGCCTCTAGGGCATATTTCCAATACCAACCTTGTGTCGGTGACGGCAGTGGCAGCGCATTCGGGTGTCGTTCCCTTCTTGGAGGCACCATCACGGAACCTTGCATCCTCTATTTTCGTGAATGGCTTGGGCTGTTCGAGTGAAAACCCATGCTTCCCATTTTTGTTGCGGGTGACGACAACGTTCATCATATCCCTGTCGGGGGCAGTGCCTTGAAGACTCATCTCTTGGTTGTGGCATGGTGCCACTCTTGAGCCGGGGTCTGTGGATGTCGGGGTAGCGACCCTAGATGGTGGTTGTGTGCCGAGGCAGCGACCTCGGAAAGTGATGTGACCACAACTTTGTGCAGCTAGTGCATCGAGGTTGTTGGCTTGGTCAACATGCTTCAGAGTGGGCAATTTGACTTTATGTCGAGGCGGCGGCCCTGGAAGAGTTGGCGTGACCGATGTGGTCTACGAGCGGTTGCCTTGTTCAGCTTGGGCTGAGGATGATTGGGCCATGCGGCGTTACAGCTCGAGGATGAGTGGTGTTATGTCAGGGCGGCGGCCCTGGAAGGTGGTATGTAGGTGGACCTTGCAGGGCGCATCGGGGCAATGGAGGTCGGGGCGGTAGCCTTGAGAGTTCAGCAACATCATTTGCATTGACCTCACGTCATGTGGGCGGTGAGGTTGCTCTGGATGATGGTCGGCAATGTATCAGACATCACATTTGGTCCGGGCTTATGGATTGCATGCATCTCCACCTTGCGGGCGAGTCTCAGGTCTTGTCCTCCATAGTAGTCTTACCTTCTTCTCTCCGACAGCGGTTGAAGACCGGCTTGTTTGGTGTAGCGGGTCACCGGTGGTATGTGTGCTTGTGGTTGTGTCCTTATGTGATATTGGTTGCGCCGTTAGCGAGAGTAGGTGTGGACATGTGGTATGAGGTGGCGAATCTAGAAAGAATTTTTTTAACACGGTACACACGCAAGCGCTCATATAAACACGCATACACTCACCCCTACGAATGCACATACGCACACCCTACCCCTACGAGCACCTTCGAGAGACTAAGCAGGAAAAATGCGAACATCAGGACTTGAATCTTGATGGACTGGGATACCACTGTCCACCTAACCATCAACCACAGGTTGATTCGCATGTAGAAAGAAATTAGAGACTAATACTAATTTTTATAGCGGTGGAGGGGGGCTCAGGCCTGTTCAAAGCCCTCCAGTAGATTCACCACTTATACAAAGTTACAAACCAAACCAACTTGTATGTGTTTCCCACCCAACCCAATCCAAACTGTTTCCCTACTTTGTACTCAACCCACAGAATCAAACCGTGGGCAAATCCATATGTAAGGTGGGTAGCTGACCAGCACAGACTGCTACAGGAATTGCATCTTACTCATAGTCCTGGCGACGTCCTCTTGACATGTCGCACTGCGCAGCTACCACATTGCTCTCTAGCCATGTGTGTGGGCTGGTGCTCGTGCTTCTAGCTCTTCTTTCTTTGTTGCTCGCGTACAAGTAAAATACAGCCTGGCCATGACGGATTTCCAAGCAGATCTTGCATGCTGGTTCCAAAATTCCCAGAGCTGGATTGCGAAGCTGTTATGGCGCGCTAGCTGCGAGCGTTAAGGGAGCCATCGCCCACGTCGTGAGCGTCAGGTGGGCCGGCTCAATACCTTGGATGCCAAACTATTCCCATAGATAGCATAGGTTTGATTTGTGGGGTTTTTCCTTCTACTTTTTGTCACAACATCACAAAACTAAAAAATATTAAACATAAATTCTTCATGAATTTTAAAAAGTTTCATGAATTTAAAAAGTGTTTGCATTTGAAAAATATTCATTAATTTGAAAAGAGTTCACAAATTCAAGAAATATTCACAGACTTGAAAACATATTTGTGGATTGAGAAAAATATTTGCGAATTCAAAGAATCGTGCAAGATTTGGAAAAATGTTCGTGCACTGAGAAAATGTTTGCGAATTCTCAAAAATGTTGCCATACTAAAAAAAATCATGGATTCATTTTTTTAGAGAACTTCAAAAATGTTTGTGGACTTTAAAAAAATATTCATGAATTTGAAAAATATTGTGGATTCATTAAAAATGTACACAGATTTTTAAATTTGTTCATGAATTCAAAAACATTATTGAATTTGAAATTTTTTGAGCATTTTCTGGAACTGCAAAAAAATTGTTATCATGAACAAAATTTGAAATTCCAAACATGTTTTGAAAAAACACAAACGAGTTTATAAAAAAAGAAGAAAATTGAAATCCCAGACATTTTTTGAATTTTGCGAACACTTCTTGAAGATTTTAAACTTTTAAAATTTAGGATTTTTTGAAGATTTTTTTTAAAAAAGAACACATGAAAAGAAAAGAAAAGGAGGAAATAAAAAACCAGGAAAATTAAAAACAAAAGCTTGTTCAAGGCCCTTCTAGAAGATTCCCAAAGCTAGCGAGGAACCTTCCAAAAGCTTCCTAAAACCGGTCATTGTAGTTCGCTCGCTCATTTCGCTTAGATTCCTAATGGGGCGGCCCATATACCTACGGTAGTGGGAGATCGAACCCTTACCTCTCACAATGGGTGATACAAATCAATTGTGGGTGGATTATTTACCGGGAGTTAGTTCTTCTGGAGCTAAGTAGCAATGACAGATTTTTTTTTCTTTTGCTAAAAAAGGAGAGCGCTTTTAGGTCAGTGAAATCTAATAGCCAAGTGTTTGCGACCAAACGGCCGAGTTCTGGGGTGGGTGAAAATATGACAGACTGCATCACATTATGGCCCAAGAGCCTATAAAACACAACCTTACAACGAACTGCAGAGCCCATGCGCATGGGCGGCTGATCGCATGTCTTCCAAGATAAACGAGCTACACAAACTAACGACAATGAGGAAGACCATGAACGAACTCGTCACGTCGAAGACACAACGGGTCAACGTCCATGTTGTGTCATGGTGAATGACATGCTAGACATTGTTGGTTTATCTAAGGCGTGGTGGGGAAAGGCTTTGTTGGCTTGATGTCATGTCCTGAATAGATTTCCTAATAAGAATAAAGAAAAAAACCTTATGGGGAGTGCTTTGAGAGAAAACAAGCACTTTCTTATTTGCACACTTGGGAATGCTTGGCAAAAGTCAATGTTTCACTTTCTGAGAAACTCAAAATCGGACCAAACCCGGTGGATTGTGTCCTTCTAGGTTATGCTCAACGGAGCATTGCCTAAAGATTTTTAGTGGTTATATCCAAAGTACCTGATATGCAAGCTAATACTATAATGAAACTCGTGATGCAACATTTTTTAGAATAGTTTCCAATGAAAAATACGCATAACGCTGCTAGAATTTCTTCTTAGATATTACTTAAATGTAGCGCATCTGATGAGTATTTCAAACAAACACATGAGAAAATCCTCGAGAAGGATAACAATGACTCCCCTATGAGGGTAAGAAATAAATGATTACAATTTTTTTGGGTAACTATTTCATTGTATATCTTGTGGACGACACTCCCAAGTCTATTGCAGAGGCATATATTATTTTTATATGTGAATGACATACCGATCTTTAGTACAAACACTGATGTGATCCATGAGGTCAAGTCTTTTCTATCAAAACATTTTGATACTTTATTCTAAGAATCAAACTAGCTAAGGACGAGAGTGAAATTACTTTAATGCAATTTCACTATGTGGAGTAGGTCTTAAGCCGGTTTGGCTTTATAGATAGCAAGCCTTCTCCAACACCTCATGACCTTAGTGTGACACCACGAAATAACAAGAAAGAAACGAGAGATCCATTAAGATACTCTTAAATTGTTGGTTCACGCATGCACTGGGCTAGCGCAGCAAGGCCATGTATCGCTTTTGCTGTGAGCAAGTTGAGCAGGTTCATGTCAAACCCAAGTATGATCATTGGCATAAACTTGATCGGGTCTTGCACTATGTGAGAGGTACAATTAGTTAGGAATTCGCTATTCAGGGCATCCCGTTGTACTTGAAGGGTATAATGATTCAGACTGGATTTTTAATGTTGATGTGCTCCATGCCACAAGTGGCATGTGTTTACTCATGAAGATCCGCAATATCATGGAGCTCTTGATGGACTTGCATATGGGCAATTATTATTAATTGTGACAATCAAACAATTATTGTCAAAATGAATAATCCTAAGGATAAAGTGAAGTCCTCAAGACACATGAAGAGATGTCTGAAGTCTCTTACGAATTGAGAAACTCCAGGGTAATAACTGTTGCGTATATTCTGAAGATAAAACCCCTGGCAGATACCTTTGCAAAGGGACTATTACAGAGGGAGAGATATTTCATTGCGGGAGAACCCGTTAAATAGGACATGGGAAGAACAAGATATTGTTTCACAGAGGTGTAGGATCGAAAGTATGTCTAGAGGGGGGGTGATTAGACTACTTGACCAAATAAAAATCTAGCCTCTTCCCAATTTTAGTTCTTGGCAGATTTTAGCAACTTTGCACAAGTCAAGCAATCAACCTACACATGCAATTCTAAGAGTATAGCAGCGGAATGTAAAACAATTGCATATGAAGGTAAAGGGAGGAGTTTGAGGGAGCAAACGCAATGTTGACACGGAGATTTTTATCCGTGGTTCCGATAGGTGGTGCTATCGTACATCCACGTTGATGGAGACTTCAACCCACAAAGGGTAACAGTTGCGCGAGTCCACGGAGGGCTCCACCCATGAAGGGTCCACGAAGAAGCAACCTTGTCTATCCCACCATGGTTGTCGCCCACGAAGGACTTGCCTCACTCGGGTAGATCTTCACGAAGTAGGCAATCTCCTTGCCCTTACAAACTCCTTGGTTCAACTCCACAATCTTGACGGAGGCTCCCAAGTGACACCTAGCCAATCTAGGAGACACCACTCTCCAAGAGGTAACAAATGGTGTGTTGATGATGAACTCCTTGCTCTTGTGCTTCAAATAATAGTCTCCCCAACACTCAACTCTCTCTCATAGGATGGGATTTGGTGGAAAGATGATTTGAGTGGAAAGCAACTTGGGGAAGGCTAGAGATCAAGATTTTTGTGGTTGGAATGGAATATCTTGACCTCAACACAAGTGTAGGTGGTTCTCTCTCAGAAAATGTATGTTGGAAGTGTAGGCATGTTCTGATGGCTCTCTCCACGAATGAAGAGTGGGTGGAGGGGTATATATAGCCTCCACACAAAATCTAACCGTTACACACAAATCACCAAACTCGGTGGGACCGAATCATGAAACTCGGTCGGACCGATTTAGTTCAAAATGTGAACGTTAGGATTTTCGGTGGGACCGACATGTCAACTCGGTGGGACCGATATCATTAGGGTTAGGGCATAACGTAATCTCGGTGAGACCGATTACACAAACTCGGTGAGACCGATTTTGGTAATAGACAAACAGAGAGTTGGTCAGGCAAACTCGGTGGGACCGATTCGCTCATCTCGGTTGGACCGAAACGTTACGAAAGGGAAACAGAGAGTTTGCATTGCAATCTCGGTGGGACCGATCGCTCATCTCGGTTTGACCGAAACGTTACGAAGGGAAACAGAGAGATTACAATCCCATCTCGGTGAGACCGAGATCCCTATCGGTGAGACCGAAAAGACTAGGGTTTTTGGCAGTGGCTATGTCAACTGAACTCGGTGGCGCCGGATAGAAAGATTCGGTGGGGCCGAGTTTGACTTTTGGTTTGGGACATATATGGATGTGAGAAAGTAGTTGAGGGTTTTGGAGCATATCACTAAGCACTTTGAGCAAGTAAGCCATTAAGCAACACCTCATCCCCTCTTAATAGTATTGGCTTTTCCTATGGACTCAATGTGATCTTGGATCACTTAAAATGAAAAATGTAGAGTCCTGAGCTTTGAGCTTGAGCCAATCCTTTGTCCTTAGAATTTTGAGGGATCCACTTTCCTCATCCATGCCATGCCAATCATTGAGCTTTCCCGAAATGTTTATCTTTAAGTAGCATTAGCTCAATGAGCTATATGTTGTTAGGAATTACCAAAACCACCGAGGGATAGTTGCACTTTCAGGAGGAGAGTAACCTAAAACCCTCTCCATGTGAAGATGCGGAACTCCCAAACTGTAAGGCAGGTTGGAAACATGTCTTAATGTGTTTCTATTGGCTATTTTGTACTAGCAAAGACGTTGTCCTACATAGCATTTATGAAAGAAACACACCTATATGGACCCCGGCTGTTAAATGTCGCAGTATACGAGACTTGAGTATTCCCTAGTAAGCTTGTAAAGAGACTAGTGAGTACAACATATACGCCCCACCTGTGGGTAGGTTACTGGTAGGCATGTAGTGATTATGATTTGAGTGAAACTTGTTCACACAAAACTTGCAATTCAAGGCATAGTCCATTGTCAAGTTGTGAATGGATGTAACTTAGAGTTCTAGGTAGAAGTTCAACTTAATAATCTCTACCAAAACACTGGTATATTAAACAAGTAGCGAAATTAGAAAAATCTCTAATTGAACATTCGAAATATGGTGGGGCATTGTTAGAATAAATGGGTTGGCCCATGAATATTTCCAGGAACCCAATTAAACCTCAGAGACCATGAATAAATGGCAAGACATGGTGCAAATGTTTAATCCATACTCCTAGTGGAGGCGGTGTGAGACCTCTTTATAACATGTTATCCCACAACACTAAGTGATTGATATAAGGAGAGAAAGAGAGCACCACACACGCTCACCTCACTTGTGTTGTCATAGTAGTCTACTTCATTTTGAATGTTGGGGAACGTAGTAATTTCAAAAAAATTCCTACGCACACTCAGGATCATGGTGATGCATACAAGGAGAGGGGAGAGTGTGTCCACATACCCTCGTAGACCGAAAGCGGAAGCGTTAGAACAACGCGGTTGATGTAGTCGTACGTCTTCATGATCCGACCGATCCAAGTACCGAACGTACGGCACCTCCGAGTTCAGCACACGTTCAGCTCGATGATGTCCCACGAACTCCGATCCAACAGTGCTTCGAAGGACAGTTCCGTCAGCACGACGGCGTGATGATGGTGATGATGATGCTACCGACGCAGGGCTTCGCCTAAGCACCGCTATGATATGACCGAGGAGGATTATGGTGGAGGGGGGCACCGCACACGGCTAAAAGATCAATGATCAATTGTTGTGTCTATGGGGCGCCCCCTCCTCCGTATGTAAAGGGGGGAGGAGGAGAGGGCCGGCCAAGGGAGAGTCGCGCCCAAGGGGGGGCAATCCTACTCCAAGTAGGTTTGCCCCCTCCCTTTCCTATTCCAAGAAGGAGAAGGGGGAAGGAGGAGGTGGAGAGAAGGAAGGAGAGGGGGGGCGCTGCCCCCTTCCCTTGTCCAATTCGGACTGGGGCAAGGGGGTCTGCGCGCCACCTCTTGGCTGCCCTTTCTCTTCTCCACTAAGGCCCATAAGGCCCAATAGCTTCCCGGGGGGGGGGGTTCCGGCAACCCCCGGTACTCCGGTATATGTCCGAAACTTCTCGGAACCCTTTTGGTGTCCAAACATAGTCGTCCAATATATCAATCTTTACGTCTCGAACATTTCGAGACTCCTCATCATGTCCGTGATCATATCCGGGACCCCGAACTACCTTCGGTACATCAAAACACAAAAACTCATAATATCGATCGTCATCGAACTTTAAGCGTGCAAACCATACGGGTTCGAGAACTATGTAGACATGACCGAGACACGTCTCCGGTCAATAACCAATAGCGGAACCTGGATGCTCATATTGGCTCCCACATATTCTACGAAGATCTTTATCGGTCAAACCGCATAACAACATACGTTGTTCCCTTTGTCATCGGTATGTTACTTACCTTAGATTCGATCGTTACTGGCAAGTCTCTTTACTGCATCATCCCGTAACTAACTCATTAGTCACATTGCTTGCAAGGCTTATAGTGATGTGCATTACCGAGAGGGCCCAGAGATACCTCTCCGACAATCGGAGTGACAAATCCTAATCTCGATCTATGCCAACTCAACAAACACCATTCGAGACACCTATAGAGCACCTTTATAATCACCCAGTTAAGTTGTGACGTTTGGTAGCACACAAAGTGTTCCTCCGGTATTCAGGAGTTGCATAATCTCATGGTCATAGGAACATGTATAAGTCATGAAGAAAGCAATAGCAATAAACTAAACGATCATAGTGCTAAGCTAACGAATGGGTCTTGTCCATCACATCATTCTCCTAATGATGTGATCCCGTACATCAAATGACAACACATGTCTATGGTCAGGAAACATAACCATCTTTGATAAACAAGCTAGTCAAGTAGAGGCATACTAGGGACACTCTGTTTTGTCTATGTATTCACACATGTACCAAGTTTTCGGTTAATACAATTCTAGCATGAATAATAAACATTTATCATGAAATAAGGAAATAAATAATAACTTTATTATTGCCTCTAGGGCATATTTCCTTCAGTCTCCCACTTGCACTAGAGTCAATAAGCTAGTTCACATCGCAATGTGATTTAACACCAATAGTTCACATTACCATGTGATTAATATCCATAGTTCACATCACCATGTGGCCAACACTCAAAGGGTTTACTAGATTCAGTAATCTAGTTCACATCGCCATGTGATTAACACCCAAAGAGTACTAAGGTGTGATCATGTTTTGCTTTGTGAGAAAGTTTAGTCAACGAGTCTGCCAAATTCAGATCCGTATTGTATTTTGCAAATTTCTATGTCTACAATGCTCTGCACGGAGCTACTTTAGCTAATTGCTCCGACTTTCAATTTGTATCCAGATTGAGACTTAGAGTCATCTAGATCAGTGTCAAAACTTGCATCGACGTAACCCTTTACGACGAACCTTTTGTCACCTCCATAATCGAGAAACATATCCTTATTCCACTAAGGATAATTTTGACCGTTGTTCAGTGATCTACTCCTAGATCACTCTTGTACTCCCTTGCCAAACTCAGTGTACGGTATACAATAGATCTGGTACACAGCATGGCATACTTTATAGAACCTATGGCTAAGGCATAGGGAATGACTTTCATTCTCTTTCTATCTTCTGCCGTGGTCGGGCTTTGCGTCTTACTCAATTTCACACCTTGTAACACGGGCAAGAACTCTTTCTTTGACTGTTCCATTTTGAACTACTTCAAAATCTTGTCAAGGTATGTACTCATTGAAAAAATTTATCAAGCATCTTGCTCTACCTCTATAGATCTTGATGCTCAATATGTAAGCAGCTTCACCGAGATCTTTCTTTGAAAAACTCCTTTCAAATACTCCTTTATGCTTTCCAGAAAATTCTACATTATTTCCGATCAACAATATGTCATTCACACATATTTATCAGAAATGTTGTAGTGCTCCCACTCACTTTCTTGTAAATACAGGCTTCACCGCAAGTCTGTATAAAACTATATGCTTTGATCAACTCATCAAAGCGTATATTCCAACTCCGAGATGCTTGCACCAGTCCATAGATGGATTGCTGGAGCTTGCACATTTTGTTAGCACCTTTAGGATCGACAAAACCTTCTGGTTGCATCATATACAACTCTTCTTTAAGAAATTCATTAAGGAATGTAGTTTTGACATCCATTTGCCAGATTTCATAAAATGTGGCAATTTGCTAACATGATTCGGACAGACTTAAGCATCGCTACGAGTGAGAAAATCTCATCGCAGTCAACACCTTGAACTTTGTCAAAACCTTTTTCGACAAGTCTAGCTTTGTAGATAATAACACTACTATTAGCGTCCGTCTTCCTCTTGAAGATCCATTTATTTTCTATGGCTTGCCGATCATCGGGCAAGTTAACCAAAGTCCACACTGTGTTCTCATACATGGATCCCATCTCAGATTTCATGGCCTCAAGCCATTTCGCGGAATCTGGACTCATCATCGCTTCCTCATAGTTCGTAGGTTCGTCATGGTCAAGTAACATGACCTCCAGAACAGGATTACCGTACCACTCTGGTGTGGATCTCACTCTGGTTGACCTACGAGGTTCGGTTGTAACTTGATCTGAAGTTACATGATCATCATCATTAGCTTCCTCACTAATTGGTGTAGGAGTCACAGGAACAGATTTCTGTGATGAACTACTTTCCAATAAGGGAGCAGGTACAGTTACCTCATCAAGTTCTACTTTCCTCCCACTCACTTCTTTCGAGAGAAACTCCTTCTCTAGAAAGGATCCATTCTTAGCAACAAATGTCTTGCCTTCGGATCTGTGATAGAAGGTGTACCCAACTGTCTCCTTTGGGTATCCTATGAAGACACAATTCTACGATTTGGGTTTCAGCTTATCAGGATGAAACTTTTTCATATAAGCATCACAACCCCAAACTTTAAGAAACGACAACTTTGGTTTCTTGCCAAACCATAGTTCATATGGTGTCGTCTCAAAAGATTTAGATGGTGCCCTATTTAACGTGAATGCAGCTGTCTCTAATGCATAACCCCAAAACGATAGTGGTAAATCGGTAAGAGACATCATAGATTGCACCATATCTAATAAAGTACAGTTATGATGTTCGGACACACCATTATGCTGTGGTGTTCCAGGTGGCGTGAGTTGCGAAACTATTCCGCATTGTTTCAAATGAAAACCAAACTCGTAACTTCAAATATTCTCCTCCACGATCAGATCGTAGAAACTTTATTTTCTTGTTACTATGATTTTCCACTTCACTCTGAAATTCTTTGAACTTTTCAAATGTTTCAGAGTTATGTTTCATCAAGTAGATATACCCATATCTGCTCAAATCATCTGTGAAGGTGAGAAAATAACGATACCTGTTGCGAGCCTCAATATTCATCGGACCACATACATCAGTATGTATGATTTCCAACAAATCTGTTGCTTGCTCCATTGTTTCGGAGAACAGCGTTTTAGTCATCTTGCCCAAGAGGCATGGTTGGTAAGCATCAAGTGATTCCAAAAGCCCATCAACATGGAGTTTCTTCATGCGCTTTACACCAATATGACCTAAACGACAGTGCCACAAATAAGTTACACTATCATTATTAACTTTGCATCTTTTGGCTTCAATATTATGAATATGTGTATCACTACGATCGAGATCCAACGAACCATTTTCATTGGGTGTATAACCATAGAAGGTTTTATTCATGTAAACAGAACAACAATTATTCTTTAACTTAAATGAATAACCTATTGCAATAAACTTGATCAAATCATATTCATGCTCAACTCAAACACCAAATAACACTTATTTAGGTTCAACGCTAATCCCGAAAGTATAGGGAGTGTGCGATGATGATCATATCAATCTTGGAACCACTTCCAACTCATATCGTCAATTCACCCTTAACTAGTCTCTGTTCATTCTGCAACTCCCGTTTCGAGTTACTAATCTTAGCAACTGAACTAGTATCAAATACCGAGGGGTTGCTATAAACACTAGTAAAGTACACATCAATAACATGTATATCCAATATACCTTTGTTTACTTTGACATCCTTCTTATCCGTCAAGTATATAGGGTAGTTCCACTTCCAGTGACCAGTCCCTTTGTAGTAGAAGCACTTAGTCTCAGGCTTAGGTCCAGATTTGGTCTTCTTCACTTGAGCAGCAACTTGCTTGCCGTTCTTTTTTAATTTCCCCTTCTTCTTCCCTTTACCCTTTTTCTTGAAACTAGTGGTCTTGTCAACCATCAACACTTGATGCTTTTCTTGATTTCTACCTTCGTCGATTTCAGCGTCACGAAGAGCTTGGGAATCGTTTCCGTTATCCCTTGCATATTATTGTTCATCACGAAGTTCTAGTAACTTGGTGATAGTGACCTGAGAACTTTGTCAATTACTATCTTATCTGGAAGATTAACTCCCACTTGATTCAAGCAATTGTCGTACCCAGACAATCTGAGCACATGCTCACCGGTTGAGCTATTCTTCTCCATCTCGTAGGCAAAGCACTGTCAGAGGTCTCATACCTCTTGACACGGGAATGAGTATGAAATACCAATTTCAACTCTTGGAACATCTTATATGCTCTGTGGCGTTCAAAACATTTTTGAAGTCCCGATTCTAAACCTTAAAGCATGGTGCACTAAACTATCAAGTAGTCATCATATCGAGCTTGCCAAACATTCATAACGTCTGCATTTGCTCCTGCAATCGGTCTGTCACCTAGCGGTGCATCAAGGACATAATTCTTCTGTGCAGCAATGAGGATAATCCTCAGATCACGGATCCAATCCGCATCATTGCTACTAACACCTTTCAACTTAGTTTTATCTAGGAACATAACAAAAATAAAACAGGGAAGCTAAATGCGAGCTATTGATCTACAACATAGATATGCTAATACTACCACGACTAAGTTCATGGTAAATTAAAGTTCAATTAATCATATTACTTAAGAACTCTGAAAGGATCGATATAGTTGACTAGAGGGGGGTGAATAGGCAACTAACAATTTTTAGCTTTTCTTTACCAAATTAAACTTTGCATCAAAATAGGTTGTCTAGATATGCAACTAAGTGGGCAACCTATATGATGCAATGACAACAAGCTCGCAAGCAAATAAGAGATATAACACGAGTAAACTTGCGAAAGTAAAGGAACGAGATAACCAAGAGTGGAGCCGGTGAAGACGAGGATGTGTTACCGAAGTTCCTTCCTTTTGAGGGGAAGTACGTCTCCGTTGGAGCGGTGTGGAGGCACAATGCTCCCCAAGAAGCCACTAGGGCCACCGTATTATCCTCACGCCCTCACACAATGCGAGATGCCATGATTCCACTATTGGTGCCCTTGAAGGCGGCGACCGGACCTTTACAAACAAGGTTGGGGCAATCTCCACAACTTAATTGGAGGCTCCCAACGACACCACAAAGCTTCACCACAATGGACTATGGCTCCGCGGTGACCTCAACCGTCTAGGGTGCTCAAACACCCAAGAGTAACAAGATCTGCTAGGGATAGGTGGGGGGAATCAAATTTCTCTTGGTGGAAGTGTAGATCGTGGCCTTCTCAACCAATCCCGAGCAAATCAACAAGTTTGATTTGCTAGGGAGAGAGATCGGGCGAAAATGGAGCTTGGAGCAACAATGGAGCTTTTGGGGGAAGAGGTAAGTCAACTTTGGGGAAGAAGACCCCCTTATATAGTGGGGGGAACAAACCAACTATTACCCCCACTTCTGCCCCGCAGAGAGCGGTACTACCGCTTGCCACTATACGCGGTACTACCTCTCCTCCTCGCGGTACTGCCGCTTGGCCCAGAGCGGTACTACCGCGGTGGGAGGGCGGTACTACCGCATACGAGCGGTACTACGGCCCCCCACTGCCGCGGCCAGTACCGTAAAACCCGACACGAAAAAAGAGCCCTCGAATCGAGGCGGTACTAGCACGAGACCACCGCGGTACTACGGCTGGGGGCTACCAGCGGTACTACTGCTTTGGAGCGGTACTACCGCTCCCAGAGCGGTACTACCGCTTGTAGCACCCAAGCGGTACTACCGCTCCGTCCCGCGGTACTACCGCTGGGACCAGAGAGAGCACACAGTTGGGGCTAACAGCGGTACTACTGCTCTGGAGCGGTACTACCGCTCCAGAGCGGTACTACCGCTTGTAGCACCCAAGCGGTACTACCGCTCTGGCCCGCGGTACTACCGCAGGGACCACAGAGAGCACACTGAGAAGAGAAACGAGCCCATCATCGAAACGGAAAGGCTCGGAGGGAGGGGCAAAGGAAGTGTACGTGATGATTCCGCCCTAGCCTTTCCAAAACGGACCCCCTCTTGATAGAACGGTGATCCCTATGAAACTAGTCCACCAAACTAATTCGAAAGGACTACACCGTCTTTGCTTCAAGCTCCGAGGGGAGGGAATCGTCTCGTGCCAAAAGGATGAATCTCTGAAAAACACTCAATGCACACGATTAGTCCGCAAAAGCATTGTCATCAATCACCAAAACATCTTAGGGATAAATATGCCCTTACAAACTCCCACTTAGATAGACATCCCTCTAATCATCTAAGTGATCACATGATCCATATCAACAAAACCATAACCGGTCATCACGTGAGATGGAGTAGTTTTCAATGGTGAACATCACTATGTTGATCATATCTACTACATGATTCACGCTCGACCTTTCGGTCTCAGTGTTCCGAGGCCATATCTGCATATGCCGGGCTCGTCAAGTTTAACCCGAGTATTCTGCGTGTGCAAAACTGTCTTACACCCGTTGTAGATGAACGTTGAGCTTATCACACCCCGATCATCACGTGGTGTCTCGGCACGACGAACTTTGGCAACGGTGCATACTCAGGGAGAACACTTTTACCTTGAAATTTAGTGAGAGATCATCTTATAATGCTACCGTCAATCAAAGAAGAATAAGATGCATAAAGGATAAACATCACATGCAATCAATATAAGTGATATGATATGGCCATCATCATCTTGTGCCTTTGATCTCCATCTCCAAAGCACCGTCATGATCACCATCGTCACCGGCGCGACACCTTGATCTCCATTGTAGCATCGTTGTCGTCTCGCCAACTATTGCTTCTACGACTATTGCTATCGCTTAGTGATAAAGTAAAGCAATTACATGGCGATTGCATTTCATACAATAAAGCGACAACCATATGGCTCCTGCCAGTTGCCGATAACTCGGTTACAAAACATTGATCATCTCATACAATAAAATTTAGCATCATGTCTTGACCATATCACATCACAACATGCCCTGCAAAAACAAGTTAGACGTCCTCTACTTTGTTGTTGCAAGTTTTACGTGGCTGCTATGGGCTGAGCAAGAACCGTTCTTACCTGCACATCAAAACCACAACGATAGTTCGTCAAGTTGGTGATGTTTTAACCTTCACAAGGACCGGGCGTAGCCACACTCGGTTCAACTAAAGTTGGAGAAACTGACACCCGCTAGTCACCTGTGTGCAAAGCACGGCGGTAAAACCAGTCTTGCGTAAGCGTACGCGTAATGTCGGTCCGGGCCGCTTCATCCAACAATACCGCCGAACCAAAGTGTGACATGCTGGTAAGCAGTATGACTTGTATCGCCCACAACTCACTTGTGTTCTACTCGTGCATATAACATCTACGCATAAACCTGGCTCGGATGCCACTGTTGGGGAACGTAGTAATTTCAAAAAAATTCCTATGCACACTCAGGATCATGGTGATGCATAGCAACGAGAGGGGAGAGTGTGTCCACGTACCCTCGTAGACCGAAAGCGGAAGCGTTAGAACAACACGGTTGATGTAGTCGTACGTCTTCACGATCTGACCGATCCAAGTACCGAACGTACGACACCTCCGAGTTCAGCACATGTTCAGCTCGATGACGTCCCACAAACTCCAATCCAGCAGTGCTTTGAAGGAGAGTTCCGTTAGCACGACGACGTTGATGATGGTGATGATGATGCTACTGATGCAGGGCTTCGCCTAAGCACCGCTACGATATGACCGAGGTGGATTATGGTGGAGGGGGCACCGCACACGGCTAAAAGATCAATGATCAATTGTTGTGTCTATGGGTGCCCCCCTCCTCCGTATATAAAGGGGGGGAGGAGGAGAGGGTCGGCCAAGGGAGAGGCGCGCCCAAGGGGGCAATCCTACTCCAAGTAGGTTTGCCCCCTCCCTTTCCTATTCCAAGAAGGAGAAGGGGGAAGGAGGAGGTGGAGAGAAGGAAGGAGAGGGAGGGGGGCGCTGCCCCCTTCCCTTGTCCAATTCGGACTGGGGCAAGGGGGGCCGCGCGCCACCTCCTGGCTGCCCTCTCTCTTCTCCACTAAGGCCCAGTTCTTTTCAGGCAAGATTCTACAGAATCAGGATTCTAGAAAATTCTCCCAGAATCTGCTTCTCCCAGAATCTGTCGTCGAGTTCTTTTCAGAGATTGTAGTTTGAGATTCTAGAAACTGTTGTGTGTTGAAATGTCTGTACTACCCTTAGACAGAATTTGTTTGATGAAATGTTAACACTTTGTTGTTTCTAACAGTAACGGAAGTGATTTACGAATGTCATAAAAAGTGCTAAATATTACAATGGATTTAAAGTTTTTTTTCATTACAGAAAGTCCATAAACTAAAAATATGAACAATCTCAAGGTACGAGACTAGCAGCAATCGCATCACGTGTTGCGTTCATGGTACCATCATCTTCTGGTGGTAGAGCGTTGGCACCTGTAAACGGCAATGGAGGTTGCACATATGCATCATCCGCTAGTGGAGCATACCATTAGCATTGACATCAGCAAGCATCAATCCATCCATCCATATAACAAATTCAAGCAACAATCCATCTACCTATTTTATCTATCAACAATAGCTAGCATCAATTCAAGCATTATTCAAGCATGACGAAACAGAGAGATGCAAAAAGGAGGGCTCACCGTGAGCGTCGGCGTCGAACTTTGAGGGACAGGGCGGACTGAGGGGCGAGGAGGAGCTGAGGAGGGAAGTTGGCCGGTGGGGGCGGCGACGGCTTGGCCTGGCCGGCGGCGGCGCGGCAACCCTAGCCGCTGCCGTGAAGCTGACGGGGCGGGGCGAACTGCCGGGCGGGGAGAGCAGGGCGGACCGGGCAAGGGAGGCTGGCCGGCGAGGGCGGGGGCGGGCTAGCCGGCGGGGTGAGGGCGGCCTGGCCGGGGGCGGGGGCGGGCTGGTCGGCCGGGGCGGGGGTGGCTTGAAGCTCCTCTGCCCCGATGCGGTGCAGGAACTGGGAGATGAGCGAGCGGTTGGGTGCGTCCGCTCGTTTTCGGGGTCCTGGGCTGGACTGCGGGGTGGCATTTTGACCATAAATACGTCATACAATAGGGGTACAGCTATACTTCGAAACGTTTTCTTTGGTGGGACTTGCCAGAATCCTGAGATTGTGGGAGAAACCAGGTATTTTGGGATTTTGGGATTGCACTAGGATTCTGGAGAATCCGGTTGAGATTTTGGAAGTTCAATCGAGTTCTTTTCGCTCGGGATTTTCGGGACCAAGATTCTCCATAATCTGCTCAAAAGAACTGGGCCTAAGGCCCATAAGGCCCAATAGCTTCCCCGGGGGGGGGGGGGGTCCCGGTAACCCCCGGTACTCCGGTATATGTCCGAAACTTCCCGGAATCCTTCCGGTGCCCAAACATAGTCCTCCAATATATCAATCTTTACGTCTCGAACATTTCGAGACTCCTCGTCATGTCTGTGATCATATTTGGGACTCCGAACTACCTTCGATACATCAAAACACAAAAACTCATAATACCGATCGTCACCGAACTTTAAGCGTGCGGACCCTACGGGTTCGAGAACTATGTAGACATGACCGAGACACGTCTCCGGTCAATAACCAATAGCGGAACCTGGATGCTCATATTGGCTCCCACATATTCTACGAAGATCTTTATCGGTCAAACCGCATAACAACATATGTTGTTCCCTTTGTCATCGGTATGTTACTTACCTGAGATTCGATCGTCGGTATCTCAATACCTAGTTCAATCTCGTTACCGGCAAGTCTCTTTACTACATCATCTCGCAACTAACTCATTAGTCACATTGCTTGCAACGCTTATAGTGATGTGCATTACCGAGTGGGTCCAGAGATACCTCTCCGACAATCGGAGTGACAAATCCTAATCTCGATCTATGCCAACTCAACAAACACCATTGGACACACCTGTAGAGCACCTTTATAATCACCCAGTTATGTTGTGACGTTTGGTAGCACACAAAGTGTTCCTCCGGTATTCGGGAGTTGCATAATCTCATGGTTATAAGAACATGTATAAGTCATGAAGAAAGCAATAGCAATAAACTAAACGATCATAATGCTAAGCTAACGAATGGGTCTTGTCCATCACATCATTCTCCTAATGATGTGACCCCGTTCATCAAATGACAACACATGTCTATGGTCAGGAAACATAACCATCTTTGATAAACAAGCTAGTCAAGTAGAGGCATACTAGGGACACTCTGTTTTGTCTATGTATTCACACATGTATCAAGTTTCCGGTTAATACAATTCTAGCATGAATAATAAACATTTATCATGAAATAAGGAAATAAATAATAACTTTATTATTGCCTCTAGGGCATATTTCCTTCATTGAATGTCAGCATGCACCGGTGATCCAGATCCTATTCGGCGCCTTAAACGCCAGTTACATGCTATTTAGCCAACTGGTGCACACCCCCTCCGCTCTGGACCGACCCATTTATTTATTTTTATTGTTTTAAACTCCAAAAATAATTCACGTGATGTGGTTCGAACTACAAACCTCCCAGTTCAGTACCAAAGGCACTAACCAAGTGGGACTCCCGGCAATTTGCAAAAAATAAAAATAAATCTCATGTACTTTTTTATTTTTTTATTTTTTTTCAGAATCGATGAACTATTTTTTCATAATGGATGAACTTTTGTTAATTATATATATATTTTTAAATCTATGAATTTGTTTTTCAATTCTGTCTACCTTTTCAAAATAGACGGACTTTTTTCAATGTTGTGTTTTTTTAAATCGATGAACTTTTTTTAAAATCCATGAACTTTTTTGTAACTGACAACCTTTTTTTGTGTTTTTTCCGCTAAAGTGAATAGTTGACCGATGAATTAGTCGACCACGACAAAATGCAATCGGGAGACCAACGAAAACGGTTGAATGCGATCGAGTGTCGCATTCTTCTTGGGCTGGCCTATGAGCGGGGCCACGTGAGCGCTAGGGAATGGTTCAGGCGCTTAAGGCGCCGAATTATTTTATAGCAAAACTTACGGGGAAAGTATCGGGTGCTCCCAGCCTTATGGTGCTCCCTGTGCTCCGATGTAAAAAACACACTTTTAAATGTTTCAAAAGATTTTAGAAAAATATATGAATGTTTGCAAGGAATGTGACTACATCCTCTAAAAGTTTCCGGTCCAAATTTGGAATGCACATTGAGGAACAAAAAGGTGAAATCTAGCATGAATAGTTTAAAAAAGACAAAACCAACATTTGACACTATTTACATTTGGATTTGTCTTTTTTGTTTCTTAATGTGCAATTCGAGTTTTGACCTGAAATTTTTAGGTGTTGTATTCACATTCCTTATGAACATTCACAATTTTTTTGAAGCATATAAAATACTTTTTTAACATTGGAGCACCGAGAGCACCATAAAGCTGGGAGCAGCCGATACTTTCCCCAAAACTTAAGGCGCCAAACCGGGACAGCAGGACTCCGAAAAGTGGAAAAAAGAGCTTTGGGCTTCTCTCTATGTAATCGGCCTACTAAGAGCGGCAATAGGCCCGGCCCAAACAGCGGGAGGGAACTAGGGTCACGTCTTGCTTTCTTTTTCCAACTTATAGCAAGAATCGCATACCTCTCCCGTGCCAGCCAGTCTCCCCCCTCCCTCCCTCCACCCGCCGCCGCCGCCACCCACAAACCCTAGAAACCCTAGCTCTCATCCCCTCGCCCGAGACAGCCATGGCGGAGCACGACCTGACGGCGAGCGTGGCGGCGTGGATGGACCCCCACCTGGTGCTCCCGGTGCTGGAGTTCCTCCAGGAGCGCGGGGTCTACGCCGACGAGGAGATCCTGCGGGGCAAGATCCGCCTCCTCGGCGGCACCAACATGGTCGACTACGCCATGGACATCCACAAGTCGCTCCACGGCACCGACGACGTCCCCGCCGACATGGTCGCCCGCCGCTCCGAGGTCGTCGAGAGGCTCCGGGCCCTCCAGGAGGCCGTCGCGCCCATAGTCGCCTTCCTCTCCAGCCCGCAGCTCGTGCAGGAGCTCCACGCCGACAAGCAGTACAACCTCCACATGCTCCAGGAGCGCCACCAGATCGGCCCGGACCAGATCGAGGCCCTCTACCAGTACGCCAAGTTCCAGTACGAGTGCGGGATGTACTCCGACGCCGCCGATTTCCTGTCCCAGTACCGCGCTCTGTGCACCAACAGCGAGAGGAGCCTGAGTGCCCTGTGGGGGAAGCTGGCGGCGGAGATACTGATGCAGAACTGGGATGTCGCGCAGGAGGAGCTCAACAGGCTCAAGGAGATGATTGATTCCAGCAGCTTCACCTCGTCGCCTGTGAACCAGCTCCACAGCAGGATATGGCTGATGCACTGGAGCCTCTTCATCTTCTTCAACCATGAGAATGGAAGGAACGGGATCATCGACCTCTTCTTCCAGGACAGGTACCTCAATGCTATCCAGACCAACGCTCCCCATCTTCTGAGGTACCTTGCTGCTGCAGTTGTTGTCAACAAGAGGAGAAGGAACATGCTTAAGGAACTCATCAAGGTCATCCAGCAGGAGCAGAACAGCTACAAGGATCCCATCATTGAGTTCCTGGAGTGCCTGTATGTCAAGTATGATTTTGATGGCGCTCAGCAGAAGCTCGTCGAGTGCGAGCAGGTTATACTGAATGATCCTTTCCTGGGCAAGCGCGTTGAAGAGAGGAATGGCATCGCTGTTCCTCTGAGAGACGAGTTCCTTGAAAATGCTCGCCTGTTCATTTTTGAGACTTACTGCCGTATACATCGCTGCATCGATATTGGTGTGCTTGCGGAGAAGCTGAACATGACCTATGATGAAGCCGAGTTGTGGATAATGAACATGGTCAAGAGTTCCAAGCTAGATGCCAAGATTGATTCAGTGACGGGAACTCTCATCATGACGACCAATCGTGTTGATGTCCATGAGCAGATTATTGAGAGCATGAAGAACCTCAATGCCAGGACCTACATGCTAGCAAAGAGCGTCGTGGATCCAGGGCATGCAGCAGCACAGCAGGCTGCTCGGTGAGACCAACAGATGATCTGCAGCTTTGAGGCGGTAAAAATTACTTTGGGAACTTTGTTGTTAGGCAGTGACTTCGTTGCTAGTATTTGAATCATATTGCTACAGCTTATGCTGATGTTTTAAATGCTTTGTACTCCTTTTACTCAAGTTTATCGTCCTATGAATTAATACTGCAAAAGACGTTTAACGCATTTCCTTGCTGAGGTGTCATTGCATATTTTACTGTCTTTCTCGGCCTGTCTGCAATTGTCTTTGAGCTCCCTGTTGTCTGTCTAGCTTAGCTTCCTGTTAAACATTTTTGTGGTTTACAGTTAAGTCCGTAACTGTCCTAAGGCTGTAGCATGTGTGTATGTGTGATGGCTCATCTTCCTCCACAGCTTCTCTCGATTTGAAGCAAACAACTAGGAGAGCATATATTCTACGCCCTCCATCCCATGATATAAGACATTTTTGCGGAGGGAGTAGTTATTACAAATAACTACTGGAATGCATAACAATTACAAGGCACATAGACCGTATCACAATAAATCATGGTGGAGTCAAATTTTGATTACTGTTTGGAGGCATTCATAACATGCATGGATCCTGTTATTTGATGGACCCAAGTTTGCACTGAAATTGGGTCCGAGTTTTGCTCAAAGCTATGTAAATGTCCTATAAGGCTGTAGTGTGTATGTGTGGTGGGTCATCTTCCTCCACAGCTTCTCTCGATTTGAAGCAAACAACTAGGAGAGCATATATTCTAGTTATAGTTATTACAGATTGCTACTAAAATGCATAGCAATTACAAGGCACATAGACCGACTCCAGCTGCACAATGAATCATGGTGGAGTCAAATTCTGATTAGTGTTTGGAGGTAGAAATAACATGCATGAATCCTGTTCTTTGATGGACCCAAGTTTGCGCTGAAATCGGGTCTAGAGTTTTGTTCAAAGCTATGTATTTGTGTCCTGAGGCTGTAGTGTTGTATGTGTGTACTGAGTTGGTGTAGCATAGGGCCTACTGCATCTTTATAAGTCCTTTTAGAGATTCAGTATGGACTTTTTAAAGATTCAATATGGACTACATACGGATGTATATAGACATATTTCATAGTGTAGATTCATTCATTTTGCTCCGTATGTCGTCCATATTGGAATCTCTAAAATGACTTATATTTAGAAATGGAGGGAGTAGTGTTTGGATGCATTCGTAACATGCATGGATCCTGTTAACATTTTTTAGATTTACAGTCAGGTCAGTAGGGGTCCTGAGGCTGTAGCATGCGTGTATGTGTGTCGTCAGGCTGTCTTCTCTTGACTACTCTGAGTTGGCGTGGCCGAGGGCTCCATCATCCTTCGGACTATCTGGCTCATTAGAACTGGTGCTACACACCAGTTTAACCATTGTTGTTCCATGTATAAGTAACTACTGAAATGCATTGCAATTATAGGGCACATAGACTGGCTCCAGTTGCCCTATGAAACTGTAAGGGCATGTACAACGCCGGTGCTTAGGCGGGGCGCCAGGCTTCAATTCCTAGTCGTTATGGCTGAATCCCGATTGATCAGAGGATTTTCCCCATTTTTCGACATGCCGGCCCCATTCTCTTCAATCGGTTGGTTTACTGAGATCCCAAGCTCTCCGCCCGAGGACAGCGAGGCTGGTCCTCCCGACTAAATTCTAGGATTTGTCATGTGTTAAACTGTTGTTGTGCTTTCAGATGCACGGCAGTGACAGTTTGGTGTCGTTGAGATTGATGACGATGACGATGTTCTTACCCCCCAAAAAGTGGCATTGAACTCACGAAGTGGCTAGTGTTGAAATTGATGTCCATCACTACTGCTTTTTTATGTTGTCCCGTGGAAGGACTATGAATTCTTTAGCGAGAGCAATATGGCAAACTTTTCACTGCAAAAAAAAAAAAAGATCTTCCATGTTAGCATGAATCTCTCGCGGATTATGGGTCAGGAGGACTGTCTGCAAGTTGCTCAATCAGGATAATCCCATTTCTAACTGAATATGAATAATATTCTGTGGCTCATGAATTAGTCACGTTTCAAAGCTAACATGCGTATATTGTGTACTTGTCTGTAGCATTGCCGGTCTTCTTCTTTTTAGCATTGCCGGTCTGGTGGATTGAATTTTTTTTTTGAAACGAGGCAAAAGACTCGGTTAATTGATGAAAAACCGGGCTAAAACCGAAACAACCCAACCCATAAACACATGGGCACCGGCCAACCTGGCCACCGACATGGAACAGACTCCACGACAACCTGGCCACCGACATGGAACAGACTCCACGACGGCACATGCCAACAGATGGCCACACGCACGAACAACTGACAACTCCGACTTTGACGACGATCATCGCCTGAAAAATATGCAGGACTTGCGCCGACCGTGCCCGCCGCAAACGACCACCGAGCGCCTGTCATCGTCATCACCTGGACTCGCTCCACCGTAACTCCGACTTCAGAGCAACAAGGCAACCCACGAAAGAGCACTTCCGACACGCCGTGAAGATCCGACTACCGAAGCCCGAGCCGTAACCCAAGCTCCTCTCGACGCCATCATCGTTGCCAAACAGAAATTAGCGCCCCCGAAACAGCCGCCTCAGCAACCACGCGGCGAAGATGCCGCCATCCACCGCGGCGAAGATGCCGCCTTCCACCGGTCTCCGGTTGTAGCCGGCTCCGAGACGATGCCCCCAAGGAGGAAGAAGACGTGGAGACACCTTCATCGCCCGATCCCGCGGATCTGAGGATTCCCTCCGGAGCCAAGGCTGTGGGAGAAGCACCACACCAAAACGACGCTTCCAAGAAAGAGTGCGGCGCCCGCGGGCGTCGCCGTCGCCGGATCCGGTAGAGGCCGGAGAAGGATTTCTCCCGGAGATGCTCAACCACCGCAAGCCCGAACCAGCCGGCCACCAAACCAGCACCGCAGAGCACCGAGGGGAAGCTCCTGCGCCTGTCCCAGCTGAGGCTGTCCCGCGTGACCCCCCGGCCAAGAGCAGACGTGCTGCCGGGTCCTGGGCGCGCACCGCCGTCTCCACCAACCGGTCGACCCCGCTAGAGGAGGCCGCCGCCCCGGCATGCTGCTCCGGCGAGGCGCAGCCGCGCCGCCAGCACCCGCACCACTGCGTCCACCGCAGATCGCCCCACGCCCCGCCAGCCAGCTCCGACGACGCGCCCAGCCGCAGCCACGCCAGATCCGACCAAGGCCGGCCGAATCCGGCCGCCACGCACCTTCCGCCGTCCCTCTGCCACGTCCCTCCGCCTGCGCCGGAGCAAGGGACCCACACCAATGACCGACGCCACCGAACACCCGGAGCGGCCTCCGCGACGCCTGCCGTTGCCGAATCGCACCCGAGCGGCCGGGATTCGCGCGCCACGCCATCCAGCGAGATGCCCCGCCGCCACCCTTCCTGGAGCCTGCCCGGGCTTCGCCCGGCGGGCTCCTCAGGTGACGACGAGACGGGGGGAGGGGGATGAGGGGAGAGGTGGCGGCGCCGGTGGGGGTTCCCCCGTGTCGCCAGAGCAGAGGCGACGCGGGACGGGGGAGATGGGTTTGTGTTAGGTGGATTGATTGCTTCAAGCGCCAAGTTCATTATGTGATAATCTTAGATTAACTGTAGTATTTCCAAGTTGTTGTGCTATATCTTATGCGAAGCAGCACTAGACACGTAACGTCTAAATTGATTTTCATTTTTTGTCGAGTAAAAAAATGATTAAAACAATCCGTTAACGTCTCTTTTTTTTTGAACACCAACTTATATTAATTAACCAACCACACCAGTACACTCATTCGATACAATATTCACCACACAGGGCGGTACATCATTTACAAGAATACCATCTACTCTATTGTCAAAGCTATACTTAGCGATTAAATGAGCCACCATATTGGCCGTGCGACTAATCTTTGACAATTGAAGATTGTTGATCAACTTCGAGATACTCAACGCTTCCATCTTCAGGTCACGCATAGCAGACCTGTCATAGTCCCCCGATGCAAGAGCCGCTACCACAAAAGTGCAGTCAGTCTCTAAAATTATAGGATTATGAAGAGAAATACCTATGTAGAGACCGGCAATGCAAGCTCTAAGCTCCGCTTCCTCCACGCTTTGACAGGCACCAATGAAATCCCACGACGAAACAATAACTTCCCCTTCCTCATCCCTGACCACCACCCCCACACTGGCTTCTCTAATGGACTCCACGAAGCTAGCATCGACATTAATCTTGAACCAACCTGCAGGAGGCGGGGACCAGCCACTACTCGCATCTAGAGAATTAGGAACTCCGCTAATCCGGACCAACGGCCCTTTTCCTTTATTTTGAACATCCACCGGCCTCGGAGAATGATATGCACCAAAGGACGCCCAATAACTCTCCACAAAGCAAGCAGAAGCTGAAACTGATTCCTTTCCTTTACCAAAGATCAAATCATTTCTCAAATGCCAGGTCCTCCAGAATAAGAATATAATTTGGTCTCGCATTACGGGGTTTAATTGACTCAGGAGAACAATAAACCAATCATACCCCGTATATCTGAAAACCTCCTCATCAGGTAGAGCCCAAATGTTCCTCATGGCCATGCGAAGCGCACGCGCCTTCGGGCACAAGACAAGCGCATGGAAGGTATTTTCATCCTCCATGCCACAAATAGAACACGTACTAACAGAGGCTTGATGATGCGCCACTCTATTAACCTGTACGGCCAAGCTATTGGAAGCAACCCTCCATGCAAAAATACGAATCTTCTGAGGAATGTTTGCCTTCCAAATAATATTCCAAATTTTCCTCTCCGTCCCTACCGCCTCACTGGATTGCCCCTCATCCTCTTTTTTATCCTTAAGGGTGAGCGCTAACTTGTACGCACTCCTAACTGAGAACAACCCTGACTTTTCATAATGCCAAGCAACAAAATCTGCCTCCCCATTTGATTGGATCCGCATCCTCAAAATCTCATCCGCGTCATAAGGGTAAAATAAATGCCTAACCAGCTCCTCATCCCATCTCCTTTCTCCACTCATGAACAATTCCTCAACCCATTTAACTCTAGTTCTATTCTTCTTTGCAGAGATTTTAAGTCCAGAAGCTCTAGGAAGCCAATTATCTCTCCAAATATGAATATTAGCCCCATCACACACTCTCCAAATAACTCCGGATTTAAGCAGCTCCAACCCATGCAAAATACCTTGCCATGTGAGAGAGGCCGACTGCGGGAAAGCTGTGTCTAAAATATGCCCCTGTGGGTAATATTTTGCCTTGATCACTCTGGCACACAGAGATTCCGGATTCACCACCAGCCTCCATGCCTGCTTCGCTAAAAGAGCCTGGTTAAATAATCTGAGATCCCGAAAACCCATACCACCCTCCGCTTTAGGCTTTGTCATCTTATCCCAAGCCAACCAATGAGTCTTCCTTCTGTTTTCCTCATCCCCCCACCAGAAATTCCTTATAATCTGAGATAATTCCTCGCACAGAGACGCCGGGAATTTAAAAATACCCATAGCATACACCGGAAGAGCTTGCAGAACAGATTTAATCAACGTTTCTTTCGCCCCACAAGAAGCATATTTCTCTATCCAGTCCGATAGTATTTTGAGAGCTTTGTCCTTAGTGGATTGAAATTTGCCCGCCTTCATTCGACCTTGAGGCACCGGTAAACCAAGATATTTGTCTTCAAATCCTTCGGCGGTAATGCACAAAATTACCATAACAGCCACTTGAACTTCCATACTACATTTTTTACCAAACATGATAGAGCATTTATCTGGGCTCAACAATTGGCCAGTCCCTTTCTCATAGGTTGAAATAATATTTTTAATTGTCAACGCTTGATCAATGGCTCCCTTGAAAAATAAAATACAATCATATGCAAACAATAGATGTGAAATACCCGGCGCATGCCTGTTCACCTTGAATTCTAGCAGCGCTCCTCTATTACACGCATCCTGTAACAACACTGAGAGGGCCTCGGCCACGAACAAGAATAAATAAGGAGATAGAGGGTCTCCTTGCCTGATACCACATGAAGGCGTAAATGACTCCAAGAGTTGTCCGTTGAAGCGAACAGAGAATTTCACCGAGGTAACACAAGCCATAATCCACTTTATCCATCCACTCGCAAACCCGAGCGTACTCAACATACACTTCAGAAAATTCCAATCCACTCTATCATAAGCCTTAGCTAGATCAAGTTTATACGCACAAAACTCACCCCGCCCATCCTTGAGAGTGTTTAAAGAGTGCATACATTCAAACGCTATAAGCGCATTATCAGATATCAATCTCCCAGGAATAAAAGCACTTTGTGTTGGAGAAATCATACCATCAAGGAGCGGCCTCAATCTGTTCACTAGGCACTTTGAGATAATTTTATAAATAACATTGCAGAGGCTGATAGGCCGAAATTCTTTGATCGATTGGGGGTTCTTTACCTTTGGTATAAGGACAATTACCGTATCATTAACACCTTCCGGCATCATACCTGTATCAAAGAACCTTTTAACTGCACGAATAATGTCCTCCTTCAACATTCCCCAATTGCGCTGAAAAAATCTTGCCGGAAAGCCATCAGGACCTGGAGCTTTAAGCGGCCCAATTTGAAAGAGAACATCACTAATTTCCTACAATAGTACCAAGAATGGCGAAAGTGTCCTTTTCCTTCACAGTTTGTCAGTGCAGCTTTTAATCTTCGATGGACGGCGTGTAATTGGAGAAAGAAGAAGGATAATATACTTTGCAATGTAATTTTATTCTGTACTGGTCGATCCGCTCTTTCCATTGTTTTCCGTAATAAATATCAAATACTCCTATAAAATTTTCTTTGGGTGTCTTAAAGAAAAACTTAGGCAAAAAATAACAACTTGAGGCAGACCTTGATTTATTTACCAGTTGTCTTTTTTTTTCCGGGATTAGTTGTCTTAATTTTTTTCGAAAAAGGACCTTTGTTACTTAAAAGATTTAAGTATTACATTCGGTCCATGCATAATCAGTTGTCTTATTTGCACAACCGTAGAGTCCAAATTCAAAAGTGCATGCTGTGAACCTACAATAAAACACTAGCCCGTGCAGGCGGACTTACTCTGCTGTCTTTTTCCTTCATCCACTATATGCACATCTCGCAATGCAAATTGGACGTACCAACAACTAGTTCGGACTTCGGACTGGCCTACTTGTCTTAGAGCATCTACAACCGGACCTTTCAAACCCGCCTCATACGTCCGGGCGGGTTGCTCGGTCACTGTCCGATCACGATTTTTTGATCTAGACGGGCCCCTCAAACGCCCGGGCTGACGGGCACCCCGCATATCCATCCCAAATATGGGGCGCCCGGACACGCCCACCACGTCGGACCCGACAGCCAGACCCCATCCCAAATTGCACCAAATTCATCAAACCCTTCCTCCTCTCGCTGCCCTCCAACCATTCCGGCACCCGGACCCTCGCCGTCCTCCAGCCTTGCTCCCAATCCTCACCTCCGATTCCTATCCACCGCCAGAGATGTCGTCCAGCCCGACCCACACCATTGCGACGGAGACGCGGTCCGCCTCGTCTGTCGATGGCGTCAATTCGTCGAATGCGACTTGCAAGGCGGAGAACGTCGTCCGCAAGTTGCGGCGACGCCGACAGCGAAAGAGGGAGGCGACAACGGCGTCGCAGGGAGGTTCAGACGTGGTGGAGCAGTTGTCTCCTCCGCCGCGCCCGGATCCCCGCACCCCTTCCTCCGAGCGCCTACGCGGATTACGCCGTCCGACCCCATTGGGACAGAGGATGATCCTGAAGGAAATATGCCCTAGAGGCAATAATAAAGTTGTTATTTATAGTTCCTTATATCATGATAAATGTTTATTATTCATGCTAGAATTGTATTAACCGGAAACTTAGTACATGTGTGAATACATAGACAAACAGAGAGTCACTACTATGCCTCTACTTGACTAGCTCGTTGAATCAAAGATGGTTAAGTTTCCTAGCCATAGACATGAGTTGTCATTTGATTAACGGGATCATATCATTAGAAAATGATGTGATTGACTTGACCCATTCCGTTAGCTTAACATTTGATCGTTTAGTATATTGCTATTGCTTTCTTCATGACTTATACATGTTCCTATGACTATGAGATTATGCAACTCCCGAATACCGGAGGAACACTTTGTGTGCTACCAAACGTCACAACGTAACTGGGTGATTATAAAGGTGCTCTACAGGTGTCTCCGATGGTACTTGTTGAGTTGGCATAGATCAAGATTAGGATTTGTCACTCCGATTATCGAAGAGGTATCTCTGGGCCCTCTCGGTAATGCACATCACTATAAGCCTTGCAAGCAATGCAACTAATGAGTTAGTAGCGGGATGATGTATTAGGGAACGAGTAAAGAGACTTGCCGGTAATGAGATTGAACTAGGTATTGGGATATCGACGATCGAATCTCGGGCAAGTAACATACCGATGACAAAGGGAACAACGTATGTTGTTACGCGGTTTGACCGATAAAGATCTTCGTAGAATATGTAGGAGCCAATATGAGCATCCAGGTTCCGCTATTGGTTATTGACCGGAAACGTATCTCGGTCATGTCTACATAGTTCTCGAACCCGTAGGGTCCGCACGCTTAACATTCGGTAATATGAGTTTATGTGTTTTGATGAACCGAAGGTAGTTTGGAGTCCCGGATATGATCACGGACATGACGAGGAGTCTCGAAATGGTCGAGACATAAAGATCGATATATTGGATGACTATGTTTGGACTTCGGAAGGGTTCCGGATAAGTTCGGACAAATACCGGAGTACCGGGGGTTACCGGAACCCCCCGGGGAGTGTAATGGGCCTATTGGGCCTTAGTGGAGAATAGGAGGGGTGACTAGGGCAGGCCGCGCGCCCCCTCCCCCTCTAGTCCGAATTGGACAAGGAAGGGGGGACGCCCCTTTTTTCCTTCCCCCCTCTCTCCTCCTTCCTTCCCTCCTACTCCTACTCTTGGAAGGGTTGGAGTCCTACTCCCGGTGGGAGTAGGACTCCCCTTGGGGCGCGCCTAGGAGGCCGCCCCCCTCCCCCTCCTCCACTCCTTTATATACGGGGGAGGGAGGCACCCCAGAGACACACAAGTTGATCAGTTGATCTTTTAGCCATGTGCGGTGCCCCTCCACCATAATCCACCTTGGTCATATCGTAGCGGTGCTTAGGCGAAGCCCTGCGTCGGTAGCATCATTATCACCGTCATCACGCCGTCGTGCTGACGGAACTCTCCCTCGAAGCTCTGCTGGATCGTGAGTTCGTGGGACGTCACCGAGCTGAACGTGTGCTGAATTCGGAGGTGCCGTGTGTTCGGTACTTGGATCGGTCGGATCGTGAAGACGTATGACTACATCAACCAAGTTGTGATAACGCTTCCGCTTACGGTCTACGAGGGTACGTAGACAACACTCTCCCCCTCGTTGCTATGCATCACCATGATCTTGCGTGTGCGTAGGATTTTTTTTGAAATTACTATGTTCCCCAACAGATTCGAATGCCGCCTAGGCCATTCCGGAGAGCTTTGCGACCTCGCAGACGCAGGCAGTCGACGTGTGTGATTCGTCGCAGCTCATTCGGGCGCGAATGAGCACGGGCTCCGGCAGTGCCCGGGCTGCCCTCGACATGTTCAACGGAATGACCGAATAAGAGTCGGTGTGTTTTATTTGCTCTTGTTCAATCAGATTTTTAGCATAGACCGCTAGTTCATTTCGCTCATGACGAACGCTTGTAAACTCTAATCATGTAGGAGGCGTTCTTGTCGAACATGATCATTAACAATGAAAATCTGACCGAAATGGAGTATGAATTGGAGGCCACCATCACATTTGAAGTTGGGACAACATCCGATCCCAATCCGAGCAAGAAGAAGACCAAGACGCCGAAGGCAAGAGGTCCGACATTCTCAACATTTGAGGACATCTTGTTGGTCAAAGCTTGGTTGGCCACAACGATGGATCCAATATGTGGCACCTAGCAAAAGGGTAACACCTATTGGTCGAAGATTTGGAAGGAGTATCACGAGCAAAAGGAGTATGTGGAGCCGCATCCTATCATGACCACTTGCAATGTGGCATCTCTCCAACATCGTTGGGGGATCATTCAAGGGGAAGTGAACAAGTATGTCGGCTACTACCCACAAGTGACCAAACGCCCTCAAAGTAGGATGGGAGTCGCAACTCACGTAATCTCGATTGCCTCATCTTGTCGTCCATTGCATATGCTTCTTGTGTTTGCATTCTCGTGCTCATACATATGTTGTTTGCTAGACGGTGGTGGCGGCCACTTTGTATCACGAGGTGGAGAAGAAGCCATTTGCTTTTAGCCATTGTTGGGTCATATTGAATGGCAAGCCGAAGTGGAACCAAGTTGTGGCCGACCTCAAGTCCGGCAAGAATAGGAATGATGGCTCAATCTCCAACCAATCAATTGGGTTGGACGATGAAGAGGACAATGCTGTCGTCACGAATGGAAAAGCCACCATGCCAAAGGACAACTGTCAAGTCAAGGGAAACAAGTGGGAGAAGGCACGCGCCGCCCATGATGCCGCGGCTACCAAAATGTCGTCCACATGGATGGGCATTTTTTCAGTGAGAGAGAACAAGAAGGAGGAGAGGTACAAGGTCATGTTGAATGCGCAAAAGGAAAGGATGGAGTGGGACCGAAAGAGGGCGGAGAAGAAACTGAAAATTGAGAGGGAGAAGATCGAGTTGGAGAAGCAACAAGCGGCGATCAAATGGGAGCTCGAGAAGGCCAAGACATTTGGCGACATAGAGCTTGAGAAGGAGAGGTTGCAACCCTCACGCGACACGGAAGATGCGAGGATCATGCTGGCGGACGAGACCCTCTTGGATGAGCATGCGAAGAAGTGGCTTGCAGACAAGAGGAAGGAGATCAACGACCGTAGGGACTACGAGGCGGCGAGGGCAGCTACAGCCTGGATGCAGGCGGAGGAGGCAGCCCGGATGCAGGCTGAAGAGGCTGCCCGGATGCAGGCAGAGCAGGACGCCTTCCGCTTGGAGCAGACGCCCAGCCAGTGATCCGAGGCCATTCGTCATGCTCGGACGTTGATTTCATTCTGCCATGTCTGGTTTGTTGAACTATGATTTGCTTTGCTTTGTATTGAACTTTGGCATTCAGACAGTTTGTACTGTATGATTGACATACATGAATTATATGAATTTGAGAATCGAAATTTGCGGTATATGAATGTGCGGCATAATATTTGAGGGGTGCCCGATCAGTGCCCGCGGACGTGTCCGGACGCGTCCGCGGACGTTTGAGGGGCCGGATTTGCCAAATCTGGCTGTAGATGCTCTTACACACTAGCTTGACATAGAACTATCAACTATGCGAGTTGGCTCGAATAGTTTTTAGTACCATACCGCTAAGCATGGAAGGAGACCAATATATAAGGAGAATGCAGTGTTTTTTAAGTATTACTAGAACCATGTGCAACCCACGTGCATCGATTAATTTAAGAGTTTGTTTAGGAATATCTAGATGTGCTCTAATTATTTCATATCTAAGTGAGTTAATTAAGTATAAATAGAAAAAAAGGAAAAGTAAATATCCACACAAATCTCCGCGTAAGATCAATGACAGGACTTAGACGTATAATACTTATAGCGCATTTGAAAGATCGTGGATGTCGCCTAGAGGGGGGGGGTTGAATAGGCGCTTTAAAATAAACCTAGCGGTTAATTTGACAAGCACAAAACCTACAACAACTAGGCTCACCTATGTGCACCAACAACTTATGCTAAGCAAGATAAACAACTAAGTGATAGCAAGATATATGACAAGAAACAATATGGCTATCACAAAGTAAAGTGCATAAGTAAAGGGTTCGGGTAAGAGATAACCGAGGCACGCGAAGACGACGATGTATCCCGAAGTTCACACCCTTGCGGATGCTAATCTCCGTTTGGAGCGGTGTGGAGGCACAATGCTCCCCAAGAAGCCACTAGGGCCACCGTAATCTCCTCACGCCCTCGCACAATGCAAGATGCCGTGATTCCACTAAGGGACCCTTGAGGGCGGTCACCGAACCCGTACAAATGGGAACCCTTGGGGGCGGTCACCGAACCCGTACACTTTGGCAACCCTTGGGGGCGGTCACCGGTACCCGTCAAATTGCTCGGGGCGATCTCCACAACCTAATTGGAGACCCCGACGCTTGCCCGGAGCTTTACACCACAATGATTGAGCTCCGAACACCACCAACCGTCTAGGGCGCCCAAGCACCCAAGAGGAACAAGCTCAAGGGCACCAAGCACCCAAGAGTAATAAGCTTCTCAACTTGTAACTTCCACGTATCCCCGTGAAGAACTCAAACCGATGCACCAAATGCAATGGCAAGAGCACACGGAGTGCCCAAGTCCCTCTCTCTCAAATCCCACCGAAGCAACTAATGCTAGGGAGGAAAATGAGAGGAATAACAAGAAGGAGAACACCAAGAACTCCAAGATCTAGATCCAATGGGTTCCCCTCACATAGAGAAGAAAGTGATTGGTGGAAATGTGGATCTAGATCTCCTCTCTCTTTTCCCTCAAAAACTAGCAAGAATCCATGGAGGGATTGAGAGTTAGCAAGCTCGAAGAAGGTCAACAATGGGGGAAGAACACGACCTTAATGGATAAGGTTCATTGGGGAAGAAGACCCCCTTTTATAGAAGGGGAAAAATCCAACCGTTATGTGCTCAGCCCGCACACGAGCGGTACTACCGCTCCACGAGCGGTACTACCGCTCTGGCGGAAGAAGCAGGGAAAAGGAGCAACCAAACATGAACCTTGGGGCGGTAGTACCGCTTATAAGCGGTACTACCGCGCACCCCAGCGGTACTACCGCTGGAGGAGCAGAACACGGGACCAAAAATGCAGTAGCGGTACTACCGCCCGACCGGAGCGGTACTACCGCTTACAGGAGGTACTACTGCCCATCGGGGTGGTACTACCGCTTATAGGCGGAACTGCCGTGCCTTACTGCCGTGCAACTACTGCAAAACTCGACACGAAAAATGCAAGACCCAAAATCGAGGCGGTACCAGCGCGGAACCGTAGCCATACTACCGCTTATGGCCATAGGCGGTACTACCGCTTTGGACAGCGGTACTACCGCTTGGGGCGACAAGCGGTACTGCCGCTCTGGCCGCGGTACTACCGCAGGGAGAAAACCAGAACTGCCATAACTTCTTCATATGAGCTCCGAATTGAGCAAACTCAAGCTTGTTGGATACAAGACGATGAGTAGCATCAAAACAGCGAGGAGTGAAACCTCCAACCGAGAAGAACCGGCATAACTTCCAACAACGAAAACATCATAGAAGATGCGAGTGAACTCCGTTTTCGATGAACTCGAGCTTGTCATCAAGATGACCATAAGCTCCAAAACTCACAAAGAGAAGAACCAAACAAGAACCAACAAAGATGATGCAAGGATGCAATGGTTTGAGCTCTCTATGAACGATACGATCAAGCTACTCATCGAGAGCCCCCCTTGATAGTACGGCAATCGATCCTATAACCCGGTCTCCCAACTACCATCATGAGACCGGTAAAATAGAAAACCTATCAAGAGCAAACCTTTGCCTTGCACATGGTCCACTTGAGCTAGATGATGACGATCTTGACTCCCTCAAGTTGGACCACCTTTCTTGGTTGTGTTGGCTCGATGAAGACTAGTTGATTGCTCCCCCATACTCCACTATGGGTGAGCCACTCTTCCGCACATCTTCACAAGTCCATTGTCACCACAATGGATGGCAAGCTTCAAGCATTTGATCTCTTCATGATGCTTCACTTGAACTTGCACACCGCAACATCTTCACAAGTCCATTGTCGCCACAATGGACGGCAAGCTTCAAGCATTTGATCTCTTCATGATGCTTCACTTGAACTTGCACACCGCAACCTAACCCCACAAAGAACTCTCACGAAGATCATGGGTTAGTACACAAAGCGTAATTGACAATGCTTACCACACCATGGGATCGCTTGATCCCTCTCGGTACATCTTGTGCGCTTTGTGTGTTGATCAACTTGATTCACTCTTGACTTAGTCTTGATCAACCTTGACTCTTTCCAACTCTCTTCATTTGGATGATGTCTTGAAGGTAAACATGAATGATCACACAATCTTCTTCTTCAAGACATGCTTGCAATAAGCTCTACTCTCACATGACCAATCTTTGGATAATTCCTTAATAACACCTTGGTCACCACATAAACTCCTTGAAACCAACACATGGACTTCAAGAAATGCCTATGGACAAATCCTTCAAATATAACTCAAGGCAACCATTGGTCCATAGAGATTGTCATCAATTACCAAAACCAAACATGGGGCACGGCATGCTCTTTCAGCATTTACATTTGCTTTAAAAAACTGATAATTTAAAGCACGTGTGTCCACGTGAATATGCATGACTTTTTTCAAGAAAACTTCTAATCTATTCTTTTTTAATCATGGCAATACAACGAACACCAGAAATAATAAAAACTACATCCAGATCTGTAGCATCTACTGACAACTACAAGGACTGAAGCGAGCTGAAGAAGCGCCGCCGTCATCGCCCCTCCCTCGCTGGAGCAGTGCAAAATTTGTTGTAGTAGATAGTCGGAAAGTCGTTGTGTTAAGATCCCATAGGACCAGCGCACCAGAACAGCAATCGTCGTCGATGAAGAGTAGCGTAGATCGGAAGGGTCCAACCTAAAAACACACAAATGTAGACGAACGACAACCAAATCCGAGCAGATACACCAAAGACAGATCCACCGGAGACACACCTGCACACGTCCACTGCGTTGATGGTGTTGCTTGATGCTGAGTTGATGGAGTTGCCTGCTCTCCAATTGGACTTTCTGGTTGTGTTTGCGTGTAACCAAAACCAAGGGTGTCCAAGAAGCTTTGGTCAGCATCCATCTGCAAGCAACCAATAGTACCTCTGAAGAAAACATACAACGACTATCAGAGACAAAGCAAACAGCTATTGTAAACATTAAGTCATGGTAGTGTGCGCCGAAACAATTACAGTATAGGAACAAACACACAAGAGTAACTCGGTTACTAGAGGACTGTAAAAAAAAAGTCTTGTACATCTGTGTGCTATACATTTACATGCAGGGAAGAAATTATAGAAGGAATAAGGGTATGAAATTACCCAACTTAGACAATGAAAAAGGATGTGTTACTACAGTAGTTACAGTTCTAAGGAAAGGGAGTTACAGTTAACGTCGTCAGGTACTGTAACATAACATAGGCGCAAATTACAAAGGCTGACAGAGCGACAGATCATAGGAACAATAAAACACAGAGAATACCAAATTACACTGACCTAAAAAGAAGAAATACAAGTCCTCAGTAAGTGTAATAGAAGTGTACTAGAGCTGTAAGCAAACTTTAAACCCGACTACTGGACACAGTGAATCATGGTCATTTTAACTGTGAAAAGAGTTCCACATGATAGTAAATGATGGACAGATCTCAAATACTAGTACAAAAATAAACTTGAAAGATGGTCAACAACAGCCGCAGAAATGCTATTGAAATTACAATGAACCGTGAAGCAAAAGTGCAGGAAAAAGAGGAAATTCAGAACATGAGAGACAAAACTCAATTTTAGTGACAGGACAATTACACAATAGAACAGTGGAAATAGAGGGGAAGGCACACAACATACATGGACAGAAGATTGTAAGAAAGAACAGCATTACAGGGCAGAAAGTTACGCCTGACTAACTATACGCCGAAAATACAACCGCTGTAAACTGCCAGAAAATCGTAACTAATGAACTATTGGCTGCGCATCTTAACTTTGCTGATAAACCAACCGAGCGCACGGCGAAGACAAGCACATGCAACTCTACACTACATCTAGACGAACAACTAAGATTACCCCCCAAAAAAACGAACCGCAAATGCCTGGCATTAGAAATTAGTACATGAACGCCCCTGCTGCTCGAGAAGGTCGCCAGTCCAGTGGCTAAACTAGGGCGCGTGCCGGCACCGGCGCCGCCGCCAGATCGGGCTGCAGGGCGTGCGGCCGCCGCCCCTGCATCTCCCCACGGCGCCGCCCCTGCATCTCCCCCCTCCCCCCCACCGCTCCGCCGCCCACGAGCGGGAGCGGGAGGCTTTTTTCCCTTCTGTTCGCGAGCCCACGAGCATGGTTCGGTCGTGTTTAGTCCCACGCCAGGTAGGCTCGTGGGAGCGACGTGTATAGGTACACGACCTGATACACGATCCACTGGGAAACATTTTTTGATTTTGATCGTGTATATTTAGCATCCACCTCCATATACACCATCCACTAGAGATGCTCTTAAGCTACTAAGTTGCTTTAGCTCTACGAATAATTAGTACTGTACTTGGAACCTAAATGATGGTGATTGTAGTATGCTTTGGCCTATACTCTCTACATTAAGCTACTAACAGTGGCATAGCCTGGATTTTCGGCCGGGATGGTCCAATTGATATGAAAAATATATTTACATCATAAATACAATATCCCAACATACTAGCAGAGGCGGAGCTATGTGTTAAGATGAGGGGGCCAATGCCCCCTCCCTCACCCTAACTTTGAATAAATTTATGAAAAAAAAATATGGGAGAACTTATATGGGAATTTTGGGTGCTACCCTATATGCGTGAACGAAACAAAAAACTGGAGAACCACGACCTTTTTGCTGCTACCCTGTGCGCGCGAACGGACCAAAGAATTGAAGAAACACATTAGCAGGTATAGAAAAGGTTAATTACTATCGGAGTTCAAGAGTTTAAGAGTGACTTCACATATTAGCTTTGACCCCACCCACCCACCCCAGGACGCAAAAAAAACATTAGCTTTGTCTCGGGTCAAACTTTCTAAACTTTGACCAAGTTTATAAAAAAATAGCATCCACAATCCAAAGTCAACAAAGTCAATACCATTAGAATCAGCATTCAATATATTTTTATACTATATATATTTTTTATTGTGAAATTTTAGATTGTTTTTGATAAACTTGGTCAAACTTTATAATGTTTGTCTTAGGTCAAAGCTAATACGCGGAGTGAATAAAAACAGAGGGAGTATTTCATCACCTCGTGCTTTTTTTAATTTGCTGGCACACGGTATTCATAAAATTTCCTACCCTCGGTCGTTAAAGTTAGGCACTACACTTACAAAACTGTAGTGTGATGATAATACTTTCTCATTGTACATCTAAATACTATGACCTCCTCCAGGAAACATAAGTCAGGTTGTTAAGTTTCACAAAGTTCTCTGGAAAAAATAATAACATATATAGTACCCAATTAATATCAATACATCAGTCAGGTAACATATATTTTTATATGACCTGCTCAAATATAAAAAGTTTGACTTATCGTAAAAAAATCTTCCGCCTTATTCGTTGGTAGGGGGTTTATTGTTCCAAAATTTGTGTTAAGAAAGTGAAAAGGAAGAAACTCATTTGAAAATCTAAGCGATTTAAACATTTCTATCGGAGTAAATGGCCACGGGTAGCCTAACCGACTCCCCCTGGCTCTTCAACGAATTATCAGGCCATTCGAGCCTTCAGGCATCCAGAGCATGGGGCCGCCTTCCTCCGGCCGGCTATCCCTAGGGCCGACTACCAGAAGGCGACCCGGCCTCAAAAACCTTCCCGAAGAAAACTACGAGATGGCCGACTCCAGGAAGCCGACCCCAAGAGGACCGACTCCTAGAAGACGGCCATGAAGAGAGCCGACTCCCAGAAGCCGGCCAAGACTGCACCCACCAGGGCTGCACCCACATAACGGTGATAAGACGGGGCGTGGCCGCAGTACAGCCCACTACCCCCGAATCCCGGAACAGGCATGGCCACAGGGCGCCGTACGGGTCAGCCATCCCACGTCCGGCGCGGCACTGTAGCCATGTTGATCTCGATGTCACCCACGACAGGCGCCAGTACGGCCCGCGGGGGCGGGCCCCTTTAGCCAGAGAGACGCTCGAAGGCGGCCCGGCCTCCCCTAGTCGGCCAGGGGCGTAGCCGGCTCCCAATAGCCGGCTACCTCCCTCCCTCGAAACATGTGCATCATTAAGGAGACAAGACGAGGTGATGCTACAGTGAGAGCCCGCAAGGCGGCGGCACTATAGCCACGCTTACCTCGACAAAGCCCTCGTCATCAGAGGCGAGGCAACAGTAACCAGCCGCCGACAAGGCCCCCAAGCGGTGGGGCCGGCCTGTCGGCCAAGAGGCGGCAGCCGGTGGGACCCACCAGTCGGCGGGCCCCAATGGCCGGCGGAGAAGCCGGCGAGCACAGACACTGACGGCTGGGACCCGCGCCCAGCCGGATTACCATTGTACCCCTGGGGGGTAGGCCTATATAAACCCCCCGGGACACCCATGCAAAGGGTTGATCTCACATAGTTTCACACACCACATAGAGAGAAAAGGAGAGCTAGCCTTGCCCTTCTTCTTCCCCTAGCCAAACAGCTCAAGGAGCACTTGTAGCTACTTGTATTGATCTAGTGATCATGCGGAGACCCCGCAGAGCAGGACTAGGGGTGTTATCTCCACGGAGAGCCCCGAACCTAGGTAAGATCCGCCGGCTTGCATGTCTTCGCCTTATCCCGTTTCCAGGCACCGGCGATGTCTTACTGGCTCCCACAATGATAAGCCACCCGTTGGCATATGTCACACCTACCACCCGACATTTGGCGCCCACCGTGGGGCCAGGTGCACCGTCGTCCGGAGACCTGTTCTGCACGGGAGCACTTTTCCTCCCCCGCGAGCGTAGCCAGCCCGCTACGCCCGATGGCGCTTGCCCTGACGCGCAGCAAGGCGTGGACGACGCCTACGCGGCGAGCTGCCTCGCCGACCTTCTTGGCGAGACTCGCATCTCCGACGAGCCCACTACCCCGAGAGCCGCCTCGCCAGCCTCCTCGACCAGCTTCACGTCTCCAGCGAGCTTGCTGTGGACTTGGAGTCGGTCGGCTCCACCGACCCGATGCTTGTCGACTCCGACACGGCATCGCTTGACGCCTTCCCCACCGACGTGGTGATCTTCGACGACCCTCTCCCTCGAGCCGACAGTGGCAGCAGCGCTGTCACCGAGGTGCTGGTCATCAGCCACGGCGCTGACTCGGGCGAGAACGCCCACGACGCCCTGCAAGCGGCGCTGCACGACTTGTCCGTCCCCATCCCGGCCGACGCCGACGCCGAGACTCTGGAGGCACGCCGCCTCGCCCTCATCGCGGAGGGCCAGAAGATAGCCTCCATGAGACGCCTCACTGAGGCTCACCAGCGCGAAGTCGACCGCGCCGCCTTTGGTACGCCGCCTCATGGCGGGCCGAGCCGAGCTGGTCTCGTCAAGAAGCGCGGCGCGGCCATTGCCAGCATGCTGGGGGCAGACCGCCCAGTCTACGCCACGCCACTCGAGAACCTGCGTGCCGCTCAGGCGGCCGCAGAAGAGTTGAACGGGCTGGGGGCTGACGAGCTCCCCTACATGACAAGGCGCATCCAGCAGCTGATCGACGCGGCCACAGAACGGCATGAAGCCGGCGCCCGCGCTGAGAGTCCTCCCCCATGCCGAGAACACGCCGTGACATCCCGGTTGCCGACTGCGAGCGGCGCCCGTGCGAGGAAAGACAAGGAGCCGGCTGCTAGCCGCAGCCGGACTCGAATCACCATTGAGCGCGATGCAGAAGGCCGCCCCCGAGCGGTGGAACGCCAAGGCAATCCGCCTCCCCCCGCCTCGTGGGGAGAGATATCCCACCCCGCCGCCGGTCACGCATCCGACTCTCGGTGGCCGACTAGGACACCGCGAAGGAGTCGGCGAGAATGATGCCCGCCACCGGATCGACCGCCTAGCGCGATCCCTGGCGTTAGAAGAAGAAGATGATGTCGGCCCGCCTTGCTTCGGCCCCCGCATCCGCGACGAGCCCTTCCCCAAAGGGTTCTCACTCCCCAGAGACACGCCCAAGTACAACGGCTCTGTGAAGTCGGAAGATTGGCTGATCGACTACTCTACCGCGATCAGCATAGCAAACGGCAACAGGCGCGTCGCCGTGAAGTACGTCCCTCTCATGCTTCAAGGCACGGCACACACCTGGCTGAACAGCCTCAAGCCCTACAGCGTCAACAGCTGGCTAGACTTCACGGAAGTCTTCGTCCGCAACTTCACCAGCACATACAAGCGGCCTCCCAAGCCCCGCCAGCTCTCCTTGTGCGTCCAAGGACCCAGCGAATCGACTCGCGACTACCTCATGCGGTGGGCCGAGCTCCGCAACTCCTGTGAGGGGGTGCACGAGGTTCAAGCCATAGAATACTTCACCGCCGGGTGCCGAGAGGGCACCCTCCTCAAGCACCGACTCCTCTGCGACGAGCCGACTACCCTTGATGAGCTGCTGGTCATAGCAGACAAGTACGCCACGGCCGACTCCTCGATGAAGACCGAGCTCCGAGTGGACGCCTCTGGGAAGGTGCTCGCTCCGGCTCCCAAGACGCCGGCTGGCGACTCCAACCGACGCCCCTACCAGAACGACCACAAGCGCAAGGCCCCTATGCCGCCTTCCACCAGTCGGCAGGTGGCCACCGTCGAAGACGAGCAGCCCGAAGAGCGGTCCGCTCCCAAGAAGAGCCGTCCAACCACACGACCCGGAAATGCCACTGGCTCACACGGATCTCCAAGGGCGAGGGGCTGGTGCCGCCTTCGCCTCCCGGCCCGCCGCCTCCAGCCCCCCAGCAGCCGGCTGCTCGACCAGCAGTCGGAGCCATTCAGGATGAGTTCCCAAATGAGCACGCCGCCTACGTCGTCTTCACGAGCCAGAGTGAAGACAAGCGCAGTCGGCGCCGACAGCACCAAGAGGTCAACGCGGTCGCCTCCAGCAACCCCGAGTTCATGCATTGGTCTGAAAGGCCTATCAGCTGGAGCCGGGCCGATCACCCAGAGTGTAACACCCCGCATGTAACTTGCCATATTTGGAACTCCGACTCTTGCCATTTCCGGCTATGTGATATGATTTTCCCTCCGTTGTCGGGTTTTGTTTTTCGTTTTGTATTTTGTCTTGTCATGCATTTTCATATCATGTCATCATGTGCATTGCATTCGCATACGTGTTCGTCTCATGCATCCGAGCATTTTCCCCGTTGTCCGTTTTCCAATCCGGCGCTCCTATCTCCTCCGGTGCACCCCTCTTGTTTTCTTTCGTGTGCGTGTGTCAAACTTTCTCGGAATGGACCGAGGCTTGTCAAGTGGTCTTAATATACCACCCGGAGACTACCGGTCAAGTTTCGTTCCATTCGGAGGTCGTTTGGTACTCCAACGGTTAACCGGGCATCCGCAAAGTCCATTTGAGTGTCCAGCAAAAAACCCCTCCAAAACCAGCCCAAAACCCACCAAACTCTCTTCCATGCTCTAGGTCTTTCGATCACGATCGTGTGGGCGAAAACCGCACCTCATTTGGAGTCTCCTAGCTCCCTCTACCTATTTATATGTGGGCATCCCGAAAACGAAATCGCAGTCTCCCGTAACCCTAATTTCCCCTCTCCGCGGGCGGACGCGTCCAGCGCCCGCCGGACAAACGCGCCGCCGTGCCCGGCGAACCAGCGCCCGCCACCTGTCACCGCCGCCCCCGCCGCCGCGCCGGCCCGCGAAGCCCGCCGCGGGCCCGCCGGCCCGTTCGCCGCCGCCCGCGCCTGCCCGAGCGCCTCCTCGCCGGTCCGCGCCTCCGCGCCGCCCCGCCGACCCGCCGGCGCATCCCCGCCGCCGCCGCCGCGCCGGCCGGCCGCCGCCGCCACCGCGCGCTCCCTCCGGCGCCGCCGCGCCCACCGGCGACCGCCGCCTCCGGCCGGTGCCCTCCTCTGGCCCCGGTTCCCCTCGCCGTCCGCCGCCCCGACGGCCCTGCCTCGCCGTCGCCATCGAGCACGAGCTCGGGAGCCCGATCCGATCGGATCTGGTACTGTTCCCGTTGACTTCTTCGTCCCCCTTTTTTTCTTCCAAGTCCTGGAATTCATCAGCATATGCACTTGTTCCCGATGCGATAACTTCTTGCATGTAGCTCCGATTTGCGCGTGTAATATGTCAAATTGTTCATATCGTGATGCTCTTCATTTTGTTCAATTGCACCATGTTCATTAGAGGTCATCTTGATGCCTAAATCTTCATTGGAAGAGGGCTAGTTGCTGTTATTCTCTGGTTCTTAGCAGAACTTGGAGATTTGTCTCTTTTGTATCATTTATTCTGTGCATCTTTTGAGCATGAGCTCTACATGTGTTTTGAAGTATGCCATTCCATCTTTCCAGTGGTGTAGTCCATGTATTTTTGTGATCTCTGTGGTGACTAGCACAAGCATGCAAAGTAGGCCCCGTAATATTTCTGATTTCAGGGACTTGGTGATTTCTCTAAGTCTTTGTCTGCTGTAATTTTGTTGCCATGTAAACTTGATGCTACAGAGAGATCCATGCATATTTTGGAGATGTTCAGTAAGTATGGTTTGTAGCTATAGTTGTAATTGATCCATTCCTGCAATTGGTTGCAATTTTAGAGTACCATAGCATGACTCAATCTTGCTCTACTTTTGCTATAAATTATTTCTGGCAGATTCTTAACATGATATGCATTTTTGCCAAGCTTATTGTAGTTGATCCATACATGCTATGCAATTGCTCTTGCCATGGATAGCTTCATAAACATGCCATCTTGCTGTAGGTATGCTTGGTTTGTCATGAATTGCTCTATAGTGAGTGCATCAATCTCACAAAGAGGCCTATATATTAATATTTCTGCCATGCTCTGTTTTCTGCTAAGTCTGAAACCTGATAACGAAACTTGCTATGTTTACATGCTTGCCATCATATCTTCTGGTCCTTTTTAGCTTATGGTCAGTAAGGGACTTTTGTCATGTGCATTTAGTAGAACACTACCATGCTTTGTTTTGCTATGTTAAGTTCCTGTAGCATATTGATTTCATGCTCTGAACATTGCTACCTGATGCTGATTTTTGCCATGTCCAGTTTTTCACTAAGTCTGTGAACCTGTAATCTTTTGCACTTTTGCCATGCTTGTTTGAGCTTGATATGTTGTGAACTAGCCATAGCTCAGTGTTCATCTTTTGTCAAGCATCTCCTGTAGATTACTTCCATGTGCTTTGTTGCTATGTTGGGGTGCTGTAGCATTGTTGCTTGTTGCATTTTAAGTGCTATCTTGCTGTTTATCGCAGATCAGTGTCATTCTTGTTTTGCTTGCCATTTGCAAACCGTGCATCCGATTCCGGTGATCTTTATATAGATTTCGACCGAAATCATCTCATCTTTCCAGTGGCATGCTTGGTTTGCCAAGTTACTGCCATGTTACATCATTTTCCTTCCGGAGCACGCATATGCATCGCATATCATTTCTTGCATATCATACATGTTTTGTATCATGTTGCTTGCGCATTCCTCGTTGTTGATTGTGGTTCCGTTTGTTTGTGTTCTTGTCTTGGATAGAGCCGGGAGACGAGTTTGTGAACGAGGAACCTATCGAGTACGCTTACGAGGATCAAGCTTTCGACAACTCTGAGAATCTTGCAGGCAAGATGACCACCCCTCGAAATCACTTCTATCTTTGCTATGCTAGTTGTTCGCTCTATTGCCATGCTCGCTACCTATCACTTGCTATATCATGTCTCCCATTTTAGCCATGTCAGCCCTAACCATCCTTTCCTAGCAAACCGTTGTTTGGCTATGTTACCGCTTTTGCTCAGCCCCTCTTATAGCGTTGCTAGTTGCAGGTGAAGTTGAAGTTTGTTCCATGGCGGAACATGAATATGTTGGGATATCACAATATCTCTTATTTAATTAATACATCTATTTATTTTGGTAAAGGGTGGAAGGCTCGGCCTTATGCCTGGTGTTTTGTTCCACTCTTGCCGCCCTAGTTACTGTTATACCGGGATTATGTTCCTTGAGTTTGCGTTCCTTGCGCGATCGGGTGATTTATGGGACCCCCATGACAGTTCGCCTTGAAGAAAACTCCTCCAGCAAGGCCCAACCTTGGTTTTACCATTTGCGACCTATACCTTTTTCCCCCGGGTTTTCTAGAGCCCGAGGGTCATCTTTATTTTAAATCCCCGGGCCAGTGCTCCTCTGAGTATTGGTCCAAACTGTCAGTCGCCGGTGGCCACCAGGGGCAACTCTGGTCTGGCCTATCGGAAGCTTGGACAATCTGGTGTGCCCTGAGAACGAGATATGTGCAGCTCCTGTCGGGATTTGTCGGCACATTCGGGCGGCTTTGCTGGTCTTGTTTTACCATTGTCGAGATGTCTTGTAAACCGGGATGCCGAGACTGATCGGGTCTTTCCGGGAGAAGGTTTATCCTTCGTTGACCGTGAGAGCTTATGATGGGCTAAGTTGGGACACCCCTGCAGGGTATTATCTTTCAAAAGCCGTGCCCGCGGTTATGAGGCAGATGGGAATTTGTTAATGTCCGGTTGTAGATAACTTGTCACTTGACCCAATTAAAATACACCAAGTGCGTGTGTAACCGAGATGGTCTCTTCTCGGCGGAGTCCGAGAAGTGAACACGGTCAGTGTTATGTATGACGTAAGTAGGCGTTCAGGACCTCTTCTTGGTCATTGCTAGATGACGTCCGTTCCGTTGCTTCTCTTCTCGCTCTCATTTGCGCAAGTTAGCCACCATATATGCTTTTGCTGCTGCAGCTCCACCTCTTTGCACCTCCTTGTCCTACAAGCTTAAATAGTCTTGATCTCGCGGGTGTGAGATTGCTGAGTCCCCGTGACTCACAGATACTTCCAAACAGTTGTAGGTGCCGACGATGCCAGTGCAGACGATGGCGTCGATCTCAAGTGGGAGTTCGACGAGGAACGTGGTCGTTACTATGTGTCTTTTCCTGATGATCAGTAGTGGAGCCCAGTTGGGACGATCGGGGATCTAGCATTTGGGGTTGTCTTATTTTCATCTGGATTTTGACCGTAGTCGGTCTATATGATTGTATTTTGGATGATGTATGATGATATTTATGTATTGTGTGAAGTGGCGATTGTAAGCCAACTCTTTATCCCTTTCTTGTTCATTACATGGGATTGTGTGAAGATGACCCTTCTTGCGACAAAACCACTATGCGGTTATGCCTCTAAGTCGTGCCTCGACACGTGGGAGATATAGCCGCATCGTGGGCGTTACACAGAGGTGATGCCGTCTCCCGGCTCCTACGCATTGGTGTTGGACGTCACCCTCGCGACGGAAAGGCGAGCTGCCCGTTTCTCCCGCGTGCTGATTGATGGCGGAAGCAGTATCAACATACTGTACCGCGACACCATGGAGAAGTTGAACCTCAAGGCGAAGCAGCTCATGCTAAGATGGACTGTGTTCCATGGCATCGTACCCGGCCCGTCCTGTTCCCCAATCGGCAAGATCAAGATGGATGTTCTCTTCGGAGACAAGGATCACTTTCGCCGAGAAGCGATCTGGTTCGAAGTAGTGGACCTAGAAAGCCCTTACCACGCCTTGCTTGGCCGACCTGCCCTGGCCAAGTTCATGGCTGTGCCCCACTACGCCTACCTCAAGATGAAGACGCCGAGCTCGAAGGGGATCATCACTGTAGCCGGCGACTACAAGAAGTCCATCGAGTGCGCTGCAGCCAGCAGCCGACTGGCTGAGTCCCTCGTGGTTGCTGAAGAGAATAAGATGCTGGAGCGAGTTGTGGCCATGGCCGGCAAGCAGCCGGCCCTGTCCCCCAACCCCAAGGAATATGATGCTCAGGGCTCCTTCCAGCCGGCCAAGGAGACGAAGAAGATACCTCTAGACCCGGAGAACCCGGAGAGGTTTGCTGTCATTGGTGCAAACCTGGACAGTAAATAGGAAGGCGAGCTCGTCGACTTCCTCCGTGAGAATCGAGACATCTTTGCATGGTCCCCAAAGGACATGCCGGGTGTTCCAAAGGATTTCGCCGAGCACAAGCTACACGTCCGAGCGGACGCGAAACCAGTCAAGCAGCCTCTCCGCCGACTGTCAGAGGAGAAAAGAAGGATCGTAGGAGAGGAGATAGCCCGGCTCTTGGCCGCCGGCTTCATTATGGAAGTGTTTTTCCCAGAGTGGCTTGCCAACCCGGTCTTGGTGTTGAAGAAGAACAACACATGGCGTATGTGTATAGATTACACTAGCCTCAACAAAGCCTGCCCCAAAGATCCGTTTGCCCTACCACGGATTGATCAAGTGATAGACTCCACAGCCGGATGCGAGCTGTTGAGTTTCTTGGATGCCTACTCAGGATACCACCAGATCAAGTTGGACCCAGCCGACCGCCTGAAGACCTCCTTCATCACACCATTCGGAGCTTTCTGCTACCTGACTATGACATTCGGCTTGAGGAATGCCGGTGCCACTTTTCAGCATTGCATGCAGAAATGCCTCCTCAAGCAACTCGGCAGAAATGACCACGTCTATGTAGACGATATTGTGGTGAAGACGGAGAAGCGCGGCACCCTGCTGGAAGACCTCAAAGAAACATTTGCCAACTTGCGCCGATTCCAGATCAAGCTCAACCCCGAGAAATGCGTGTTTGGAGTACCAGCCGGCCAGCTTCTAGGCTTTTTGGTCTCCGAACGCAGCATTGAGTGCAACCCTGTGAAGATCAAGGCCATTGAGAGAATGGAGATTCCCACCAAGTTGCGAGATGTTCAGAAGTTCACCGAGTGCCTGGCCTCCCTAAACCGCTTTATCAGCCGGCTAGGGGAGAAGGCTCTCCCCCTGTACCGACTCATGAAGAAATCCACCCACTTCGAGTGGAATGACCAAGCAGACCAAGCTTTCCACGAGTTGAAGAAGATGCTAACCACTCCACCTGTCCTGGCAGCGCCGACTGAGAAGGAGCCCATGCTCCTCTACATTGCTGCGACTAGCCGAGTGGTCAGTACAGTCATTGTGGTCCAGCGCCTAGAAGAAGGCCGAGCTCAGTTGGTTCAGAGGCCGGTATATTATTTAAGCGAAGTACTGTCCACCTCGAAGAAAACTACCCGCATTACCAGAAGATGTGCTATGGAGTGTCCTTCGCCGCCAAGAAGTTGAAGCCCTACTTTCAAGAGCATCCCATCACGGTCTTATGCACCGCCCCGCTTGCCGAGATCATAGGCAGCCGGGATGCATCCGGCCGGGTGGCTAAGTGGGCCATTGCGCTGGCTCCTTACACAATCTTCTACCAGCCCCGCACCGCCATCAAGTCCCAAGCATTGGCCGACTTCCTTGTCGACTGGGCCGAGACCCAGTACCTACCGCCGGCTCCCGACTCCACTCATTGGCGAATGCACTTCGACGGGTCCAAGGTGCGCACCGGCTTGGGAGCAGGCATCGTCCTCACCTCTCCCAAAGGCGATAAGCTCAGATACACATTGCAAATCCATTTTTCCGCCTCCAACAATGTAGCTGAGTACGAGGCGCTCATACACGGGCTCCGGCTAGCCAAAGAGCTCGGCATACGCCGGATCCTGTGTTATGGCGACTCGGACTTGGTGGTCCAGCAGTCATCTGGCGACTGGGACGCCAAGGACGCAAACATGGCGAGCTATCGATTCCTCGTCCAGCAGATCAGTGGATACTTTGAAGGGTGTGAGTTCCTCCACGTGCCACGGGCCGACAACGACCAAGCAGATGCCCTGGCACGGATCGGCTCCACCCGACAAGCTATACCAACCGGTGTCTCTCTCCAGCGCCTCCTCAAACCGTCTATCAAGCCGTCTCCAGAATCGGACTCTATCTTCATACCGCCTGCCCCTGATGCAGTCGGATCCGACTGGGGGAACCCAGCAGGCGGCTCGGGGACTTCGACAAGCGGCCCGGGGACTGTCGTAGTCGCACCTGGCTCGGGGACTTCAGAACCCGGCCCGGGGACTGCAGCAGTCGGCCCGGGGACTGCAGCGACACAAGAGGCGGTGGCCGACTCCAACTCTCCACCACCCAACCCACCCACCCGGGTCACAGTGGCCGTACTGACAACAGAAGAAGTCACAGCTCCATCATGGGCCCAGCCCATCCTCAACTTCCTAGTCAACAGAGAGCTGCCGACTGATGAGATCTCGGCAAGACTAGTGCAACGCCGAGCCGGAGCATACGCAATAATAAACAGAGAGCTTGTTAAGCGTAGCGTCACTGGAGTCTTCCAGCGCTGCGTCGAGCCAGAGAAGGGCATAGCAATCCTCAAGGATATCCACCAAGGCGAATGCGGCCACCACACGGCCTTAAGATCACTTGTCGCCAAAGCTTTCCGCCATGGTTTCTTCTGGCCGACTGCCTTGGAAGACGCCAAGGAACTAGTCAAATGCTGCAAAGGATGCAAGTCTTCAGCTCCAAGCAACACCTGCCGGCTTCTGCACTCAAGACCTCCCCCTCACCTGGCCCTTTGCCGTTTGGGGGCTGGACATGGTGGGCCCATTCAAGACAGCCCGCGGCGGCATGACACATCTGCTTGTCGCCATGGACAAATTTACCAAGTGGATTGAAGCGAAGCCAATCAAGAAGCTGAACGGGCCGACTGCCGTGACATTCATCGCAGACATCACTACTCGGTATGGTGTACCACACAGCATCATCACCGACAACGACACGAATTTTGCCAAGGGAGCACTGGCACGTTTCTGCGCGACACAGGGCATCCGACTGGACTTAGCGTCCGTTGCCCACCCGCAGTCAAACGGCCAGGTCGAGCAAGCAAACGGCCTCATCCTCTCCGGCATCAAGCCCCGACTAGTCGTACCACTGGAGCGTTCGGCCGGCTGCTGGCTCGATGAGCTGCCGGCTGTCCTCTGGAGTCTGCGTACTACCCCAAACAAGTCAACCGGCTTCACTCCGTTCTTCCTTGTATATGGTGCTGAGGCTGTCATCCCAACTGACATCGAGTTCGACTCGCCTCGGGTCACCATGTACATGGAGGCGGAGGCCAAGGAAGCGTGAGAAGACGGCGTCGACCTGCTGGAAGAAGGCCGGCTGTTAGCACTCAGCCGGTCCGCCATCTACCAGCAGGGTTTGCGCCATTACCACAACCGGAGGGTCAAGCCAAGATCCTTCCAAGAGGGCGATCTTGTGCTCCGGCTGATCCAGCGAACAGCCGGCCAACACAAGCTCTCGGCCCCTTGGGAAGGCCCTTTCGTCGTCAGCAAGGCCCTAGGCAATGACTCCTACTACCTGATCGACGCACAGAAGCCAAGAGCACGCAAGAGGGATGATTCCGGCAAGGAGTCGGAACGACCATGGAACGCCAATCTCCTGAGAAGATTTTACAGTTAAAAGCAGTATGTATCATGCTACCTTTTTGTATTAAGTACAAGACAACGGGCCCCCCGAGGCACACTCGGGGACTGCCCTCCTTTATCTATGAATGACGAGTGTTCCCATGAATGTACTATTACATTTGATTTTCTATCTGGCACCGGGTTCGACTAGTCGGCCCGGGGACTGGCCGCCTTAAGTTATATTAAAAGTTCTACCTGAAGTCAGACAAGTAGTGTGCCAGCACCCGAGCCCTCTCTTGTTGTAAGTCGCAGCTCGAAGAACCGACTGTCCGACTGGCAAGAGCCAAAGGCAGAAAGGATGCCCACACGAAAAATGGCTAAGGACTAACGAACTTATATAACACAAGCCGGCCTCCAACCACGCCTACCGGCTGTCAAAACAGCCGGCTGGCCGGCTTCCCAGTCACTTCGCTACAATCCAAGAAAGCTAGAGTACTTGCCCTCCCAACCGGCCAAGCACTTCTCCAGCCACAGACTGCAGAGCAGCTGTCCGGCTGGGAAGGCGGCAACCAAGGGAGGGCGGCAAAGGAAACAGCCGAAGGACGAAAAGCAAAGAACAATGGAAAGCCAAACACATGCATGATTATATTTACACATAAGGCCTTCAACAGGCCGGCAGTCAATATAGTTCAAATACACCCCCAGTGGGTGGAACTGTGCAAACTTAACAAAATACTGTTCCAAGAGTAATAAAACAGGAAAGTAGAGGCAGCGGATTAGACTAAGGGCGCAGCAGGGGAGCCGGGCTGGTCGGTGGAGACGGCAGCGCCGGCTGGAGGAGTGGCCGGCTGGCGAGTCTCAGCTTGATCATATACGGCTGCATGCGGTGCGCTCGCACGCGCCTTGTTGCTGGAGGCATGGTCAAGCTGAGGCTGACCGGCTGCTCCACCATCTGGCGCAGCGCCTTCACCCTCCTCCTCCTCCTCGCCCTCGTCGCTGGAGTCGATCTCCTCCGCCGAGTCCTCGCCATCTGCCAGGTTCAGCCCGAACCACTCCTCCGACTGGGCAACGCCGTTGTCATCCACCTCAGGAGCAAAGGCGCTGGTGTCGGTGTAGTCAGCGATCGCCGAGGCTCGCTGGATGATAGCCGGCTGCACCGGCTCCAGCTCCGTGTCGGCCTCCTGCCGCCAGGTGGCCAGCTGGTCCAAGCTCAGCTCAGGATACCAGGCCTTGACGAACTCCAGCGCCCGCCTGGCGCCTGACCGAGCCGCAGAAGCCTTCCAGGCCTCGAAGCGGCCGGCCGCTACCTCCAGCCAGTGGGTGTGCGGGGAATCACCTCGCCGGGCCAGAGAGCGGCCAGCACCTGCACCCCAACACGCTGAAGCCGGCGGAGCATGCGGTGAGCCGGCTGGAGGCGGGCTTGAACAAGCGTCCATACAAGCTTGGACCCAACGAGCTGAAGGAATTGAAGATACAGCTCGATGAACAAGAGCGTCTGGGTTTGATTAGACCGAGTTCATCTCCATGGGGTTGTGGTGTTCTTTTTGTAAAGAAGAAGGATGGCACAGACCGACTTTGTGTCGACTACCGTCCATTGAACAAGAAGACAATCAAGAACAAGTATCCACTTCCCAACATCAATGAGCTATTCGAGCAACTCAAAGGTGCTAAAGTATTCTCGAAGCTTGACCTTCGTATGGGTTATCATCAAATTCGCATTCGTGAAGAAGATATTCCCAAGACAGCATTCAGAACAAGCTTTGGTTCTTATGAATATACTGTCGTGTCTTTCGGCCTTGTCAATGCTCCTCCAGTATTCTCTTGGATGATGAATTTCAAATTCAAACCCCTATACCAATGAATTCGTCCTGGTGTATCTCGATGATATCTTGGTCTTCTCCAAGAATAAGAAGGATCATGCCAAACATTTGCGATTGGTGCTCGACAAGCTCAGAGAGTATCAATTCTATGCGAAGTTCTTCAAATGTGAGTTTTGGCTTGATGAAGTTCTTTTCCTTTGTCACATCATCTCTGCCAAGGGCATCGCTGTTAACCTCGAGAAGGTGTCCGCAATTATGAATTGGGAACCTCCTCAGAATGTCAAGCAGCTCCGCAGTTTTCTTGGTCTTGCAAGCTATTGCCGAAGATTCGTTGAGAATTTCTCTAAGATTGCAAAGCCTCTTTCCAACCTCCTCCAGAAGCATGTGAAGTATGTCTGGTCTCCTGAGTGTGACGTTGCTTTCAACACTCTCAAAGAGAAACTAGTCACAGCTACTGTCTTAACTCCTCCTGAGGAATCCAAGCCATTTGAAGTTTTCTGTGATGCTTCTCTCCAAGGTCTCGGTGCCGTGTTAATGCAAGAGAAGAAAGTTGTGGCCTATACCTCTCGTCAGTTGAAGCCCAATGAGAAGAACTACCCCACTCACAATCTTGAGTTGGCGGCAGTTGTCCATGCATTAATAACGTGGAGACATCTCTTGTTGGGAAGACAAGTGGACATATTCACCGATCACAAGAGTCTCAAGTATATCTTCACTCAGCCCAACCTCAACCTCAGGCAGACTCGATGGGTTGAAATGATGATTCAAGAGCACAATCCGAGTATTGAATATACTCCAGGCAAGGCCAATGTCATTGCAGATGCTTTAAGCAGGAAGGCTTATTGCAACAGCTTAATTCTCAAGCCATTCCAACCGGATCTTTGTGAAGCTTTCCGCAAGCTGAATCTCCAAGTTGTTCCTCAAGGCTTTCTTGCCAACCTCATAGTCTCTCCTACTTTGGAAGATCAAATTCGTGAGGCACAACTTCTTGATGCCATGGTGAAGAAGGTGAAACGTGGTATCGACAAGGGTCTTTCCAAATACAAGTGCTATCGCATTGATGACAGAGACACTTTATTCTTCGAGGACCGGATTGTGGTTCCTAAAGGTGATCTAAGGAAAGTCATAATGAACGAGGCGCACAATTCTCTCCTTTCCATTCATCCTGGAAGTACGAAGATGTATCATGACCTCAAGCAGTCGTATTGGTGGACTCGAATGAAGCGAGAAATTGCTCAATTCGTGAATGAATGTGATGTCTGTCGAAGAGTGAAAGCAGAACACCAACGACCAGCTGGTCTCCTCCAACCTCTTGCTATCCCAGAGTGGAAGTTTGATCATATCGAAATGGACTTCGTGACTGGTTTTCCAAAGTCCAAGCGCGGAAATGATGCTATCTTCGTTGTCATTGACAAGCTTTCTAAAGTGGCTCATTTCCTTCCAATCAAAGAATCCATCACAGCAGCTCAGTTGGCAGAGCTATACACCTCCAGAATTGTCTCCTTGCACGGCATTCCACAATTGATTTCTTCTGATCGTGGAAGCATCTTCACCTCTAAGTTCTGGGACTCCTTCCAGAAGGCCATGGGCACAAACATTCGCTTCAGCACAGCTTTCCATCTCAAACTAGTGGCCAAGTCGAGCGAGTCAATCAAATTCTTGAAGATATGCTCAGGGCTTGTGTCATTTCCTTTGGCATGAAATGGGAAGATTGTCTTCCATATGCCGAATTCTCCTACAACAATAGCTTCCAAGCAAGTTCGGGCAAGGCCCCATTCGAGATTCTCTATGGCAGAAAGTGCCGTACTCCTCTCAATTGGTCAGAGACTGGTGAACGCCAACTTCTTGGCAATGACTTAATCACTGAAGCTGAAGAAATGTGTAAAGTCATCCGTGATAATCTCAAAGCCGCGCAATCGCGCCAGAAGAGTTACTATGATAGTAAGCACCGTGATGTGGCTTTCGAGATCGGAGACCATGTCTACCTCCGCGTCTCTCCAATGAAAGGCACTCGTCGCTTCGGTATCAAAGGGAAGCTTGCCCCTAGATACGTGGGTCCTTTCAAGATCATTGGAAAAAGAGGCGACCTCGCCTATCAACTTGAGCTTCCTTCCAACTTCGCGAACGTGCACGATGTGTTCCACGTGTCACAGCTTCGCAAGTGCTTCAAGACTCCTGAGCGCACTATCAACTTCGAAGAGATCGACCTCCAAGAAGATTTGTCTTATCATAGCACCCCGTTGCTATTCTTGAAGAAACTGAGCGCAAGACTCGCAACAAGTCAATCAAATTTCTGAAAGTGAAGTGGTCGCACCATTCCGACCGGGAAGCCACCTGGGAACACGAGGACCATCTCCGTTCTGAATATCCGGAGTTCTTTCAGTCCTAGATCTCGGGATGAGATCCTCTCGTAGTGGTGGAGTGTTGTAACACCCCGGATGTAACTTTCCATATTTGTAACTCCAACTCTTGCCATTTTTGGCTATGTGTTATGATATTCCCTTCGTGGTCAGGTTTTGTCTTTCGTATTGCATTTTGTCCATGTCATGCATTTCATATCATGTCATCATGTGCATTGCATTGGCATACGTGTTCGTCTCATGCATCCGAGCATTTTCCCCGTTGTCCGTTTTGCAATCCGGCGCTCCCATCTCCTCCGGTGCCCCCTCTTGTTTTTCTTTCATGAGCGGGTGTCAAACATTCTCGGAATCGACCGAGGCTTGTCAAGTGGCCTTGGTATACCACCGGTAGACCACCGGTCAAGTTTCGTTCCATTTGAAGGTCGTTTGGTACTCCAACGGTTAACCGGTTAACCGCAGATGCCTTCTGTGTGTTGCAGCAAAACCCCCCTCAAAACCAGCCCAAAACCCACCAAACTCTCTTCCATGCTCTAGGTCATTCGACCATGATCATGTGGGCGAAAACCGCACCTCATTTGGACTCTCCTAGCTCCCTCTACCTATAAAACTCCTTCCCCCTCCGAATTTTTCCACAGATCAAACCCTAACCTTCGTCCCTCCGCGCGCCGGACACGTTCGCCCGGCGCCGGACGAAGTCGCCGCCGCCGCCCGGCCAACCGCACGCTGCCACCTATCCCCGCCGCCGCTCCACCGCCGCCGGCCCGCGAAGCCCGTCGCGAGCCCGCGGGCCCGTTCGCCGCCTCCCGCCCGCGGATCCCCGCGCCGCCGCCTCCTCCTCCGCCGCCTCGCGCCTCGCCCCGCCGCCGATGCCATCGCCTCCCCGCGCCGCCGCGCCTCCGCGTCGGACCCTGCCGGCGCCGCCTCCAACCGCCGGGGCCGAGCGCCGCCGCCCCGTGCCCGGTTCCTCCGGCGCCGCGCGCCGCACGCCGTCGCCTCCTCCCGCCGTCCCCGGCCGGCGCCGCCCTCCGGCGCCGCCCCGCCGGCGTCCCCGTCCGAACTCCGGCCGGCCCGAGCCTCGAGCCAGATCCGATCGAGATTAGGGTTGACCTCTCTCCCTCTCTTTTTTGCCCTAAGTCCTGAGATTTACACAGTATCTTGTCTTGTTCATAGCATCATAACTCTTTGCATATAGCTCCGTTTTGCGCGTGTAGACTACTGTCATATGCCTTGTTGCTATGTTGGAGTGTTGTAGCATTGTTACTTGTTGCATTCTAAGTGCTATCATGCTGTTAATCGCAGATTCGTGTCATTCTTGTTTTGCTTGCCATTTGCAAACCGTGCATCCGTTTCCGGTGATCTTTATATCGATTTTGACCGAAATCATCTCATCTTTCCAGTGGCATGCTTGGTTTGCCAAGTTACTGCCTTGCTCATCATTTTCCTTCCGGAGCACGCATATGCACCGCATATCATATCTTGCATATCATTCATGTTTTGCATCATGTTGCTTGTGCATTTCTCGTGATTGATTGTGGTTCCATTGCTTGTGTTCTTGTCTTGGGTAGAGCCGGGAGACGAGTTCATGAACGAGGAACCTGTTGAGTACGCTTACGAGGATCAAGCTCTCGACAACTCTGAGAACCTTGCAGGCAAGATGACCACCCCTCGAAATCACTTCTATCTTTGCTTTGCTAGTTGTTCGTTCTTTTGCCATGCTGCGCTACCTACCACTTGCTATATCATGCCTCCCATATTGCCATGTCAGCCTCTAACCATCCTTTCCTAGCAAACCGTTGTTTGGCTATGTTACCGCTTTTGCTCAGCCCTTCTTATAGCGTTGCTAGTTGCAGGTGAAGTTGAAGTTTGTTCCATGTTGGAACATGGATATGTTGGGATATCACAATATCTCTTGTTTAATTAATGCATCTATATATTTGGTAAAGGGTGGAAGGCTCGGCCTTATGCCTGGTGTTTTGTTCCACTCTTGCCGCCCTAGTTTCTGTCATACCGGTATTATGTTCCTTGAGTTTGCGTTCCTTACGCGGTTGGGTGATTTATGGGACCCCCTTGACAGTTCGCCTTGAATAAAACTCCTCCAGCAAGGCCCAACTTTGGTTTTACCATTTGCCACCTAAGCCTTTTCCCCCGGGTTTTCGCGAGCCTGAGGGTCATCTTTATTTTAAACCCCCGGACCAGTGCTCCTTCGAGTGCTGGCCCAAACCGAGCGATGTCCGGCGCCCCCTGGGCAACCAGGGTCTATGCCAACCCGACGTCTGGCTCATCCGTTGTGCCCTGAGAACGAGATATGTGCAGCTCCTATCGGGATTTGTCGGCACATTCGGGCGGCTTTGCTGGTCTTGTTTTACCATTGTCGAAATGTCTTGTAAACCAGGATTCCGAGACTGATCGGGTTTTTCCGGGAGAAGGTTTATCCTTCGTTGACCGTGAGAGCTTATGATGGGCTAAGTTGGGACACCCCTGCAGGGTATTATCTTTCGAAAGCCGTGCCCGCGGTTATGAGGCAGATGGGAATTTGTTAATGTCCGGTTGTAGAGAACCTGTCACTTGACCCAATTAAAATACACCAACTGTGTGTGTAGCCGTGATGGTCTCTTCTCGGCGGAGTTCGGGAAGTGAACACGGTTTGAGTTATGAATGGCGTAAGTAGGAGTTCAGGATCACTTCTTGGTCATTTCTAGATGACGCCCGTTCCGTTGCTTCTCTTCTCGCTCTCTTTTGCGTATGTTAGCCACCATATATGCTTAGTGCCTGCTGCAGCTCCACCTCATTACACCATCCTTTCCTATAAGCTTAAATAGTCTTGATCTCGCGGGAGTGAGATTGCTGAGTCCTCGTGACTCACAGATTCTACCAAAACAGTTGCAGGTGCCGACGATGCCAGTGCAGATGATGGGATCGATCTCAAGTGGGAGTTCGATGAGGAACGTGGTCGTTACTATGTATCTTTTCCTGATGATCAGTAGTGGAGCCCAGTTGGGACGATCGGGGATCTAGCTTTTGGGGTTATCTTATTTTCATTTGGTTCTTGACCGTAGACGGTCTATGTGTGTATTTTGAATGATGTATGAATTATATTTATGTATTGTGTGAAGTGGCGATTGTAAGCCAACTCTTTATCCCATTCTTGTTCATTACATGGGATTGTGTGAAGATGACCCTTCTTGCGACAAAACCACAATGCGGTTATGCCTCTAAGTCGTGCCTCGACACCTGGGAGATATAGCCGCATCGTGGGCGTTACACGCGCCCCCACGGAAGAAACCAAGATCAAAAAGCAAAAACGGGAAGACTTACCCGAATGGCCGCCCGCGTCGCGAGGAACTCGTCATTATATTGCCTCAACGCCGCGGCCTGGGACTGAAGCCGGTTCCGGACTTCTTGCGCCGCCACATTCACCACGGCCGTCCCTCCACCCGGTGTCCACCCCGCGCTGGCGCTGGCCGCCTCCACATCCTGGGCCGACGAGCTGGAGCACGCGGCCTTCTGCGGGTCCGGAGCCGAAGTGGCCTTCCCCGCGCGCTGGCGCGATGGCGACTGGACCACCAGGTCCGTCCTCGCAGCCGGCTCGCCCCCAGCCGATTACGCAGGCGGCACGTTAGGCCGGCTGCCTTGGGCCGCCCCAGTCGGCAAGGACGGTGCCGCCTCCCTCTCCGGGACGACGACGTCGTCCTCCCTCTCCAACCCCGGCAAGTCGCCGCCGGCTTCCTCCGGCGGGGGCTCCAGGACCTCGGGCGCCGCGACACGAAGGGGGGTGATGAGAAAGACCCCCTCTGCTGTCGCTGCGGCTGCAGCCTCTGCCTGGGCCTTGGCCGCCGCGTCGGCATGCGCCTTCGCCGACTCCTCCTCCTCCTGTGCCGCCTTGGCGGCAGCCGCCCTCAGCTCCTCCGCCTCCCGCTCCTCCCGCGCCTCGCGCGCATTTCGCTCCGTCGCCGCTTGAAGCTCAGGGCGGGGGTCCACACGGCGGGTGCTCCCGGATCCTCCCGGCGACCCAACCACGGAGGCAGCAGCAACCCGCTCAAGAGAAAGCGGAGCCCTGATTTTTTGAGACAAGGCAAGGATTCAGAAATCGACAAGAAAAGAAGAAAGAGTATGCAAAAGAATATACACTTACGCCGACACCGTCTGCGGCTGCTTCACCACCTTGCGGAAGTGGGCCGCCTTCGCGGCCGCCTCATCCCGCCTGGTCGCCGCCGCCCCACCCTTGGGCTTCTTCGGCCGACTGCCGAACAAGCCCGACGCGGCCCGGCGCTTCTGCCCGCCGCCCCGAGCAGGCGGCGCGGCGGAGGAACCGGCGCCATGGCCGGACGCCGGCTGGCGGCGCGGGACGACTTCCGCCTCATCGTCATCCGGCCAGTCGTCGAAGCTGGCTCCAAGCCCGGAGCCGCCTGCTTCGCCGCCTCCCGCCTCGGTGTTGTCGTCCATGGCGGCCGCCCCCAAGTCGTGGTCCTCCAAGTCATGCTCCGCCCGGTCGGGGAGAAATCGGCGATCCGGCCCCGACCCGGCCGAGGTCGAAGGAGAGGGCTCTGCCAAGACGTGCCGACTAGTCAGAGTCGGCCAAGAAAAACTTGGCGACAAAACTAAGAGAAGAAAGGATAAAGAAAGCATACCGTAGGCAGGGGATGAGCACGGGAGTACGGCTCCTTGCCAAACCGCCACTCTGCGGAGAGCTTGCAGTTCGCAAGATAATTCACCATATGAGCCACCTCGTCGTGCGGCATATCCTTGGTGCACATCCGACTTGGATTGAGTTGGCCGCTCATCTGACAGATCAGATGAGGGCGGCTTTGAAGCGGAAGCACCCGGCGCGCGACGAAGGCGGCCAGCAGGTCGGACCCAGTTAGGCCCTCCGACTGGATCATTACCCGGAGTTGGGCGACGGCCGCGACTCCAGCCGGCGACAGCGTCACGGCCCGATAGGACCACTGGGGCCGCCTCCCAGCCGGCGGGCCGGCTACGTAAGCCGGCAAGTTGATGTAGTCGCCTTGCGGGGCGACGTTCTTCACGTAGAAGTACGACTTTTGCCAGCGCTTCACCGACTGGATCAACGTGATGACGGGGAAGGGGTTGTCGGCTGCCGGCCTCCGCATCGCGATGAAGGCGCCGCTCTGAGCCGGCACGCCCTGCATGCGGGTGCCGAGCTTGGTTTGGAAGAATTCCCACCAGAGCTCGAGGGTGGGGAGAACGCCGAGAAAGCCTTCGCACAGGGTGACGAAGGCGGACAGCAGCACCACCGTGTTTGGAGTGAGGTGGTGCGGCTGGAGCTGATAAAACTCGAGGAAGGAGCGGAAGAAAGCGCTCGCCGGCAGGCCGAGGCCGCGCAGGAAGTGCGAGCGAAAGATTACCCGCTCGCCTTCCTCCAGCGCCGGCGTGATCTCCTTCTCCGGTGCAAGACGGACCCGCACCTGGTCCTTGCCGGGCAACCGCCGCGTCTTGCGGAGGAAGTCGACGTGGTCCATATGGACGTTGGAGCCGTCCTAGTCCCCGCCGTACTGCATGATGGCGAGAAGCTGGCGAGGAAGGGTGCGGCGGCGGAGAAAGCACGGCCCAGCGGCGGCAAAGCTGCGGGGTGGAGTGAAGATTGGTGGGACGGCGCGGCGGCGAGGCGCTGCTGCAATGGAAAGGAGGAGGAAGAAGATGGCGGAGAGAAGAGGAGCGTGCGAGCGTCTGCCGCTTCCCCTCCTCCCCCTACTTATAGCCTCGTGCGGCGAAGCCGAGGAGGCGAGGCGTGGGGGGGAACGTGGGATTAACTGCGCCCACTCCCCCACGTCCCGCGATTATTGAGCCCTAACGGCGTGCGAAAACCGCCGCCGGAGGCGTGCGGACAGCTTTGGGCCACAGAGAATCCGCGCCTGGGCCTAGGCCTAGGAGTGGTGGGCCCCCGGCTTGCGGCGACGTCCTGTCGCGCGCGTGGGTTGGCAGGCATTTTTCAGCCGGAGGATGCCACGTGGTTCGCGGGCGGCGAGCGGCCGGCCCGCAGCCCGGCGCGCGCACCAACTGACTCCCGCCTTTCGACTTTAGAAATTTCGCCAAGACGGCGCGCCCAACCGAAGCCGACTCCCAGCTGCTGGCTCGTCAAGATAAGAAGCTGACCGAGCTTCTCGACCTCCTCTCAGCCTCGAAGCCCAACCAGCTTCGGGGACTACTGTCGGAGTAAATGGCCACGGGTAGCCTAACCGACTCCCCCTGGCTCTTCAAGGAATTATCAGGCCATTCGAGCCTTCAAGCATCCAGAGCATGGGGCCGCCTTCCTCCGGCCGGCTATCCCCAGGGCCGACTACCAGAAGGCGACCCGGCCTCAAAAACCTTCCCGAAGAAAACTACGAGATGGCCGACTCCAGGAAGCCGGCCCCAAGAGGACCGACTCCTAGAAGACGGCCATGAAGAGAGCCGACTCCCAGAAGCCGGCCAAGACTGCACCCACCAGGGCTGCACCCACATAACGGTGATAAGACGGGGCGTGGCCGCAGTACAGCCCACTACCCCCGAATCCCGGAACAGGCATGGCCACAGGGCGCCGTACGGGTTAGCCATCCCCCGTCCGGTGCGGCACTGTAGCCATGTTGACCTCGATGTCACCCACGACAGGCGCCAGTACGGCCCGCGGGCGGCGGGCCCCTTTAGCCAGAGAGACGCTCGAAGGCGGCCCGACCTCCCCTAGTCGGCCAAGGGCGTAGCCGACTCCCAATAGCCGGCTACCTCCCTCCCTCGTAACATGTGCATCATTAAGGAGACAAGACGAGGTGAGGCTACAGTGAGAGCCCGCAAGGCGGCGGCACTGTAGCCACGCTTACCTCGACAAAGCCCTCGTCATCAGAGGCGAGGCAACAGTAACCAACCGCCGACAAGGCCCCCAAGCGGTGGGGCTGGCCTGTCGGCCAAGAGGTCGGCAGCCGGCGGGACCCACCAGTCGGCGGGCCCCAATGGCCGGCGGAGAAGCCGGCGAGCACAGACACTGACGGCTGGGACCCGCACCCAGCCGGATTACCATTGTACCCCTGGGGGTAGGCCTATATAAACCCCCCGGGACACCCATGCAAAGGGTTGATCTCACATAGTTTCACACACCACATAGAGAGAAAAGGAGAGCTAGCCTTGCCCTTCTTCTTCCCCTAGCCAAACAGCTCAAGGAGCACTTGTAGCTACTTGTATTGATCTAGTGATCATGCGGAGACCCCGCAGAGCAGGACTAGGGGTGTTATCTCCACGGAGAGCCCCGAACCTAGGTAAGATCCGCCGGCGTGCATGTCTTCGCCTTATCCCGTTTCCAGGCACCGGCGATGTCTTACTGGCTCCCACAATGATAAGCCACCCGTTGGCATATGTCGCACCTACCACCCGACAATTTCGGTTTTACCATGTGCTCTTGACACATGTAGAAGGAAATATGAACGTTTTCTAGGGTAATAAAAATGATATCGTATTTTAAATGAAATTTAGTGGTTTTCTAAACATACAGGTAAAAAAAACTATCCTGTTGAAAATAAGGACCTCTTAAGAGGTAATTACCAAGTATTTGTATTTGAATTGTTGTGTGTCCAGAATGTTTGCCAAACTGGTTTAATTAATCTGCTGTCTAAATTACTGGCCACCCCTTAAATAAATCCTCTTCCTAAGCCACCCCTCAGTTTAGCTGTCTCTGTAGCAGTTTGTATACACACATCTATAAGTAGAGATAGTTTATATCGATCCTTTGCATTCGTTTATCTTAAGTCTTAACCATTGTTGTACCTTATGTCAGCGACAAAAGGTGCCAAATTCCCATATTTTTACTACATCCATATGTGTCATCTTGAATATTAGCTTAGTTATTTGTGATCATGCAACATACTTCTCCAGTTCAGTTATTTGAGTGTGCTTAGTCAGCCAAAAAGAAAATCGTTATGTATTATGGTTAAATATTGTAACTATTGTTCTGTTTATCTCCAGCTTCTTAATTTGTTGATTCAAGTTTTGGAAATAGGTTTCCATGCGTGAATATGAAATGATCAATCTTGTCTTGCAGTGTCGAGGATGCTCCACACATGGAAAATTTGAGTTTGCATGGCCATCCAGAGAGGTGATGGCATGTACAAGTCATTTCCTTGGACTTACTCATATGTAACACTTCGATTGTGAATCTCTTTTCCTAGATTTTACAAGCGTTCCCGTTCCTCCACCGCTCGTTGCTCAGTCTTAGTTCTGTAACCCTGTTCTTTAATCTTCACTTATAATGCATATATGTGACACTGTACTTTGTTATCATGTTTAGTTGGCCGGGAGTGAATATTATTTTGCTCCCTCTATATTGAATCTTTGAAAAGCATATACAAATCAGTGGGATATTTAACCTTCACTTATAATGCACAAACATGGAACTGGACATTGTTACTATGTTTTGCTAATCTTGAATCATTTGTTCTCTTTGTGAAATCTGTGAAAAGCAAATATAAAGCTGTCTATGCCTACTGCTTATTGTGTTATACCATGTTGCGTAAGTATTCATCTATAATGTCCAGCCGTGAGTCAACATGCCTATTGGAAGCTTCAATTTTAAAAAACCTTCTAAATTATGACATTTTTATGGGTTATAGGAATAACTATACTGGATATTTACTTTTATTGAGACAATTCCAAATAGCACGACATTCTTTGCATTGTGTCCAAGTAAACAGAAAGCGCCGGAGCGACTACCTATTGTATTAGATAGTGTTTACATTTCAGTATGTACCCTTCTTTCCTTCCGCGCATTAGGAAGATCTAAAAGCATCTCCAACAGCTGCGCCAAAAGATGCGCGCGCGCGGTAAACTGGCTCTTTAGCGCGCGCAGGACATTTTCGCGCGCTCCAGCGATGGCGGGAAACGATTGCGCACGCGCGGGAAAAGGCGGCAGCTCACGCGCTAGATTTGACGCACCGCTTCCGGCGCGCCTATAAATTGCGGCGCTCGCCATGCGGCTATCCACACTGCCACGCGCGCTCTCCACCGCTTCCTCGTAGCTCCCTTTGCTTCCTCGCCGCTCCAGCGCCCCGCCACCGACGCGCCACCATGCCGCCGCGCCGCCAAGGAGCGTCGGGCTACCGCGGCGTCCGCCAACGCCCCAACGGCTGGTACTACGCCGAGATCCGGTCCGGCGACGTCCGGCTCGGCCTCGGCACCTTCGAGACTGCGCACGAGGCCGCCCGCGCGTACGACGCGGCGGCGTGGCGCCTAGACAGGCCGCGCGCGCAGATGAACTTTCAGGACGTCTACACGCGCCAGCAGGCGCAGGACGTCGCCCCTCCGCCTCGTATTATTACGGACCAGGACCGTGCGGAGCACACTCGGCGGCAGTGCCGCCTCCTCATCGCCGAGGAGGACGAGCGAGGCATGGCGGAGTGGCACCGCCGCCACCCGAAGGACGTCGCCAACGAGCAAGCCTACCGGCCGGAGAGGACATATAGATATCAAATTTGATGCAAATGGAAGACCTCCGTGGATGCGGAGAAATGAGATCCGGCCTCCCAAATCCATGTTGCCCATACAATGTGATAAACACTATGTAGCAATACAAAGATCTGGGATAAAGTTTTACAACGGGTCACAAAATGTGCAAGTTCACCACCTAGATACAATCGATAGATAAACTATAGATAGATAGCCTAATAAATGGAGGGGCGCTGGACTTAACCATTTCCTCGCCGGTCCTTTTCCTTGGGGTCTCCGGAGCGCCGGTAGTATTCCTCCATGTAGGCATCGACGGCCGGAGGACAGTCGTCGCGCGTCGTGCCCCCGTCGGACAATGAGGAGATGATCCTGACCAGACGACGGGCAGCCTAGGCCTGCTCCTTGGCGAGGCACAAGCGTGCAGAAAGGGATCAGGAGCAATGCCATGAAACTAATCGTAATTTCATCACCAAATTGAGCAAAATGATCGACATAGTTCATTCATCACATAGTTGGACCATACATACCCATGTCACGTTCTCGATCACTTGGCAGAGCTCGCCGTCCACGTTGCCATGGACCAGCTGGTGACCTGACGTCCTGGGATCGAGCAAGACGGTAGAGCTGGACCAAACTGCGTTCAGATTATCTGTTGCAAAGTGAAAATACTGGTTAAACATGTGGTTTTATGAAAGTATAATGATGCTGATATGCTTCGGGTTAAATGCGGACACGTCTGCACTGATGATCAATGACAAATACTCGTACAGAGATACTACAAAGGAGTAAGTGCAGCTACACATACAGTAAAGAACTAAAGATCATCAAAACTGGATACGATACTATTGAACTAAACATGATCCTTAAGTTTCAGAATTTTTTTGCCATTTTTTTATTTTACTATTCACCGTGGTGCTATGTACTACCTGGGTGTAGAAAAATCGCTCTCCAAACCTTCGATCCCCGAATCATAACCGGATTCTGTTCGACAGACCATGTCCACCGTCCACACAAGTGACCAGTCAGCCTGCCACTGCTATTCATCAGTCCTCAGTCCTCACGCACTACCAAGTCCTACCCAGATCGGATCCATGCTAACCACAAATCCCAGTCCAAGGTCCGTAATAATGCACCAGTGGAGACACCAAGAAAGTATAATCGAAAACAACAGCAACGGAATCCTTGACCCAAACTTCTTCATAACGGCTACGACTGCAAGGGGCAAAAAAATTAATGGGAGCAAGAGCAGCTTCTTTGTTCGTCTCATGCTATTTTTCCATAAGACCATTGATGCCTTATCTAGCCAGTGCATAAGTTGAGGATCTGGCTTCCATGCTAGTTTCAACAGAAACCATGCAGCCCCTCCAATTTTCAAACAAGACACGCAACAACAAAATGCACATACCTTCCCTCGGCCTCGCTCTTGTGCTGCTGATCTCTTTGGCCTCTCCCGCAAGTTCCTGCACACAGCATGAGAAGAACTCCCTTCTCCAGTTCCTTGCCGAGCTCTCACAGGACGGTGGCCTTGCAGCCTCATGGCGGAACAACACGGATTGCTGCAAGTGGGAAGGGATCACCTGCAGGAAAGATATGACGGTCACCGAAATCTTGCTGCCTTCGAAGGGCCTCCAGGGGAAAATCTCACAGTCCCTTGGGATCCTCACCGGGCTGCAGTACCTTGACCTCTCTCACAACTCGCTGTCCGGTGGTCTGCCGCTGGAATTGGTGCCGTCCAGCAGCATCATCTTCCTTGATGTAAGCTTTAACCAGCTCAATGGGACACTCCACGAGTTGTCATCTTCAACCCCTGCCCGGCCTCTGCAGGTACTGAACATCTCAAGCAACCTATTTGCAGGACAGTTTCCATCCACCACATGGAAAGCAATGGAGAATCTGATAGCACTCAACGCAAGTAATAACAGCTTTACAGGGCACATACCAACTCATTTCTGTAGCAGTTCACCATCCCTAGCCGTGCTAAATCTGTGTTTAAACAAATTCAGTGGCAACATCCCCAAACAACTTGGTGATTGCTCCAAGCTGAGGGAGCTCAGGGCCGGGTACAACAACATCAGCGGAGAAGTCCCAGATGAACTCTTCAATGCTACTTTGTTGGAATACCTGTCTTTTCCTAAAAATTATTTAAATGGAGCTATTAATGATGCACACCTGCCCAACCTCAGAAATCTAGTAACGCTTGATCTTGGAGGGAACATTTTCAGTGGCAAGATTCCTGATTCCATAGGCCAGCTCAAGAAATTGGAGTTGTTCCATATGGACAACAACAACATGTCAGGGGAGCTGCCATATGCTCTAAGCAACTGCACGAATCTCAGAATAATCGACCTCAAGACAAACAACTTCAGTGGACAGCTCAATAAGGTCAATTTCTCCAGCCTGCCCAATCTAAAGATATTAGACCTTCTGTACAACAGCTTCTCTGGCACAATTCCAGAAAGTATATACTCTTGCAGCAACCTGACTGCACTGCGGCTGTCTAGCAACCATTTAGATGGGCAGCTTTCACCACGAATTGGCGATCTGAAGTACCTCACCTTCCTATAACTTGCTCATAATTCTTTTAGAAACATCACAGATGCACTTCGGATCCTTAAGAGCTGCAGGAACCTTATCACCCTGCTTATCGGGTGGAATTTCATGGGAGAGCACATGCCAGAGGATGATATACTTGATGGTTTTCCAAATCTTCAGGCTCTTGCGATAGATCGGTGCTCATTGTTGGGAAAAATACCTCGTTGGCTATCAAAGATAACAAACTTGGAAATGTTATTTTTATATGGCAATCAACTTACTGGACCAATACCTGACTGGATCAGCAGTCTAAACTTCCTCTTCCATCTAGACATAAGAAACAATAGCCTCACCGGGGAAATTCCAACAGCACTGATGGATATGCATATGCTGAAGTCAGAAACAACTGAAGCCCATTTTGACCGAATTGTCTTCAGACTACCTGTTTATGAAGGTCCATCACATCAGTACCGTTTACCCACTGCATACCCTAAAGTGTTGGATCTAAGCAACAACTGGCGAGATCCCTCTTGGGATCGGCCAGCTGAAATATCTTCTTTCACTAAATTTGAGCTTCAACGACCTAACAGGACAGATCCCAATATCAGTATGCAATCTCACAAACCTGCAGGTACTAGACTTCTCGAGTAACAATCTCACTGGTGCAATCCCAGCTGCATTGAACAGCCTGCAATTCCTCTCAGCATTCAACATTTCTTACAACGACCTTGAAGGTTCTATTCCATCTGGAGGTCAGTTTAACACATTTCAGACTTTTAGCTTCGACGGGAACAACAAGCTCTGTGGCGCTATGCTCGTTCACAAATGTGGTTCAGCTAAAGCACGTCCAGCCAACATTGTATCAACCAAACAGACTGACTCCAAGGCCACCTTCGCGATTGCCTTCGGCGCGTTCTTTGGTGTAGGGGTGTTGTATGACCAGATAGTCTTATCAAGGTATTTCGGCTAGTACCAGTTCAGTTTTAATATCGGTTTATTTAGCTCAGAGTTGAGATTAGGCTACTATTCAGCAACATTCCAGAGAATCTAGGTGTGAGTCATCATTATGTATAGAAAAATATTCTAGGGTGAGGGTGATTGTGGAGGTGTAATAATGCGAGACTGTTAGTACTGAAGCATTAGAAATGTATCTGAAACTCAACATGTTGGTGAAGAGGCTCACAAATCCCTCGGAAAGACAAGTCAGGGGACAGAAAAATGTTCATCGACGACACGTGGACTTGGGGGTAGTAGTATGTTACTCGTCCTAATTGTTCAGTGCAGAACAGGGTATTCATACATTGCTCGTCCATTTATCAGCATAGATTAGATTCAAAAGAACATGCATACCTGACAGTTTCACTATCTCATGGTAAAGGGGTACCAAACCAGGAATTTGTTATCTCGCAGAAAAAGGGTACCAGACCAGGAATTTGTTTTCATCCAATCCGTGCCTGAACCTGAACCAGAACGGCCAAACCAGGAATTTGTTTTTGTCCAATGCATGCCTGAACCTGAACCTGAACACAAGAACACGGGATAAAGAAGAAACCCCAACAATAATGGGTAGAGCTACACCTAAGACTGATAATCAGCACAACACCATCTTAAAACAAAAAAAAATTGCATGAAATGAAAATGTGGTACTTTATTTTTAACTTAACACCAATCATTCAACTACTAATTAACAGTTCATGCACTGTATTGCCTGCTGGTTCCACCCTAAAGACCATGTCCACACGAGGACCAGAGCTTCAGAACCAAGCAACTAATGATTCAAACACTCAACTGCCATTATCTAAAGAAAATCCGCCACTCCCACACGCTGTCCAGAGTTTACTTTGAACTTCTTCCGAGTTCAGATGGAAACCACAAATCCACAATAATAGTGCGCAAGTGGAGCCAGGAGAATGAAAAAAAAAACAGCAAATGTAAACATCAGGCAATAATAGTGTGCCAGTGGGCAACTAAACGCCTCAGGTCAAAGAGGATGGAAGAGACACATATCACCCACTTGGCGTCGTTCACATATTGATAAATAAGCCAATGATTGCTCTTAACCGAAAGCGCCTTTCGCAATAATGCTTCCCTGTACTATCTTGCTGATCAAATCTTCGCAAACCTTCAGCAATTGTTGTTGACGTCTTTCTCAACCTTTTTCCGAAAAACAGCTTCCTTTTCTTGGATTCACGTCTTTTCTTGTTAAGCAAAGGATGCATCAAGAAGTGGTAAATTTTTTTCAGTATTGTTAGATTGGTTTCATGAGGGTAGTAATAGAAGTGATGTCTGGTCAAGCATAATTATGATATGCTGTTAAAACTCAATAAGGATTGGGTCAAGGATGACCAGAAAAGATATGTTTTGTGCGGTCAGTTGTCAGGAAAAATGGGCGATTGACTTGGCATTAGAGTATAGAAGGCAGCCAACAGCGAAACACTGAAACATCAGTGTGAACTAGAAGCTGCTGGTGTCCGATTTTGTTGACCCCAATTTTCTTTCTTTCCCCTCATGCTCTTTTATTATTAGACCATTGATGCCTTACCCAACTACAGCACGGCTTAAGCATCTGACTTCTACGCTAGTTTCAGCACAAAAACCATGCAGCCACTCTATTTTCCATACACGAAGTGAAGCAGAAAATTAACATTCTTTGCCCTTGTGCTGCTGATCTCCTTGGCCCCTCCCACCAGTTCTTGCACAGAGAAGGAGAAGCAATCCCTCCTGCAGTTCCTCAGTAGTCTGTCGTGTGATGGTGGCCTCGCCTGCGTCCTGGAAGCAGAACGGCAGAGACTGCTGTGAATGGGAAGGGGTCACCTGTGGCCTGGATGGGGCAGTCACAGATGTTTCATTGGCTTTGAAGGGCTTTGAGGGGCGCATAACGCCGTCCCTCGGCAACCTTCTGGCCTTTTGCACCTCAACCTGTCCCAGAACTCACTGTGAGATGGCCTGCCACTAGAACTGGTGCCGGCCGGTAGCATCATCGTCCTTGATGTCAGCTTCAACAACCTAAACGGGGACATGCAAGAGTTGCCATCTTCAACCCCTGCTTGGCCTCTACAGGTACTGAACATCTCGAGCAACTTGTTAACAGGACAGTTTCCATCATCCACCACATGGGAGGCGACGAACAATCTGGTCACACTCAACACTAGCAATAACAGCTTCACTGGGCAGATACCAAGTCATTTGTGCGGCAGCTCACCATCCCTCGCTGTGCTTGATCTCTGTTACAACATATTTACAGGCAGCATTCCCCTCGAACTTGGTAACTGCGCCATGCTCAGAGTGCTCAAAGCTGGACAGAATAACCTCAGCGGGAATCTCCCAAATGAACTCTTCAATGCTTCCTTGCTGGAGTACCTCTCACTTCCTAACAATATTCTAGATGGAGAGCTTGATGGTGCTCAGATAATGAAACTCAGCAATCTGGTGACACTAGACCTTGGAAGGGTTTCAGCGGCAGATTCCGGATTCCATTGGTGAGCTCGAGAGACTAGAAGAGTTGCATTTGGACTACAACATATCAAGGGAGCTGCCATCAGCCCTGAGTTACTACACAAATGTGATAACAATTAACTTCAAGAGCAACAACCTTAGCAGAGAACTTAGCAAGGTCAACTTCTCCACCCTGCCTAGGCTAAGTACACTAGATGTTTTGTACAACTTCAACGGCAGAGTTCCAGAAAGTTTGTATACCTGCAGCAATCTGACTGCATTGCAGCTATCTGGCAACAACTTACATGGGCAGCTCTCACCAAGAATAGGTGTCTGAAGCACCTCACCTTCCTTTCACTTGCTATGAACTCTTTCACAAACATCACAAATGCGCTTCACATTCTTCAGAGGTACACCAAGCTTAACACACTGCTCATGGGAAGCAGCTTCAGGGGCGAGTTAATGCCAGAGGATGACTTTATTGATGGTTTTGAGAATCTTCAGGTTCTTTCCTTATGATTGCTCATTGCTAGGTAAAATACCTCTTTGGATGTCGAAGCTAGCAAAATGAGATATGTTTATATTATCTGGAAATCAACTTGCTGGATCAACACCAGCCTGGATCAAAAACCTAAAGCACCTCTTCTATCTAGACATATCAAACAACAGCCTCACTGGGGAAATTCGAACAGACCTGGCGGATATGCAAATGTTGCAGTCAGAGAAGACTAAAGCCAGTTTAGACCCGAGGGTCTTCAAACTACCAGTTTATAAGGGTCTATCACTTCAGTACCGCATACCCATTGCTTTCGCCGGAGTGCTGGATCTAAGCAGCAATAAAATAGCTTGTCAGATCCCTCCGGGAGATCGCCCGGCTGAAATTCCTTTGCTCACTCAATTTGAGCTTCAACGACCTATCAGGACACATCCCAATATCAGTATGCAATCTCACAAACCTGCAGGTACTAGACTTCTTGAACAACAATCTCACTGGTGCAATCCCAGCTGCACTGAACAGCCCGCACTTCCTTTCAGCATTCAACAGTTCTAACAATGACCTAGAAGGTCCTATTCCATCCAGAGGTCAGTTTAACACATTCCAAAATTCTAGCTTCGATGGGAATCCGAAGCTCTGTGGCTCTATGCTCACTCACAAATGTGGTCCAGCTTCAACACGTCCACCCACCAAACCATTATGGCAACCAAACAAACTGACTACAAGGCCGCCTTCGCGATTGCCTTCACCGCATTCTTTGGTGTAGGGGTGTAGTATGATCAGCTAGTCTTATCAAGGTTTTTTGGCTAGGACTGTCCAGTTTCCATATCGGTCTATCTCTACTTCTTCGAGATTAGAGGCTGCTATCTGGTTTAGCAAAATGTCCATGGAACAAGCTTCCACAATGTGCTGAGTCATAATTAAGTTTACAAGAATATTCCAGTGTGAAGAGTGATTCCATTTCGTGGAGACTTACAAGTATGTAACAATGTACGATTGTTGGCGGAAGCTTTCTGTACTTGTAACTCATCTCATATTGTTGGTGCTCCGTAATTTTTTTCCTTCTTCTTTCAGGAAAACGAATTCTGTACTGAAACTTCAATTTTCACAGTTACTTTGCTTCCCGAGGGCAGGATACCACTAAGCAACATGAACTGATTAAATGTACAGTGGTATCGTAAATACGGGTCACTGCTATCACAAAATCTTCTTAGAACAAGGACAGTGTATAGTAGCTTGGACGAGAAAACCCATCCACATTGAACAGATTTTATAAGCCGCGCATCTCGAAAAGCAAAACCGTCCGTGGCAAGTGTTTCTGCGAGATGTACCTCCGTACAGCGCGCGTTGCGAGCTGCACGATTCTGTTAGAATTATTGGGATTTGAACCATCTGTTATATCCAATAATTTCTAGAAAAATCCCATAGGCCCATGTGGCACGTTCATGCATGACAAGAAAGAAGTTAAAATATTTGCGCCAGTGGAAAATGAAACCGAATGGTGGTGAATGATGACATTCATCTCCTCATTGATGGCATCAATATTTTGGTTTTGGTTTCATTTCTTCATTAGTACATTGGTTTCTTCATACCGTGCGTACTAGCATATTTTGTCATGCAAGAACTTGAAACGATTTGCCTACTAATGGGAGACGAAACTGACCACTTAATAGGATTTTTAGTGCGTCTGTTTCTCCTCTCCTTAATGAGAATTAGTGCGTCCATTTCAGTTTCATCTCGTTGCTCCTATAAGAGGTCGCTCCTCTTTCCAACGAGACACAACTCTTCGCATTGTTCCAGAGCATTGCACCGTCTACCTCTTTTCCATCTCGCTTCCTGGCGTGCACCAGAGAGTGAGACAGCAGGCCTCCGAAACCCCGCCTCTTGTGATCCGGTACGGGAGAGGGGCGATCAGGTTTTTGGGGAGCGTCCTTACGCGACTGCTGGAGTCTTGTTCATCGTGGCTGCGAACGGCGACATCACTGACGACGAGTTCCCCAACGACGACTTCTTCCCCGACGTCAACGACCTCTTCAGCGACATGACGATCGGGACATCTGCACCTTCTGCTACTGCGCCGTATGCCATCTTATCCTCATTGTTAGGGCTAGCATTTGGTTTATTGCTAATAGCAATTGACATGGATATGATGCATTTTGCTTATGATTTTGATTGCATGACTAGTCTCAACGAATTGTTGCTAGTTTCTAGTTTCATTAATATATTGCTATTCATGTTTTATCCATTATTTTTCTGGATTAAACTAAATGGGAAAATGCCTAATTATTCATCAATCCAAAAACCTGATTTGTGTAGGCAATTTTCTCCTATTGCTTTTGCTGCAACTCTCAAGCCCGCACCATTTGAGGGCGTGAACTATAAGAGGTGGCGTGCGAGGGCAGTTCTTTGGCTTACCACCATGAACTGTTTTCACGCCTCTAAAGGCAAGCCAGAGGGAGAGCTGACTACTGAGCAGGAGCAAGCTTTCCAGGCTACAGACACCCTCTTCAGAGGTGCTGTCTTGAGTGTTCTTGGCGACAAGATTGTCGACCCATTCATGACCATCATGGTCGGTAAAGATATGTGGGATGCGCTCGAAGCCAAGTTTGGAGTCGCGGACGCAGGAAGTGAGTTGTATATCATGGAACAGTACCATGATTACAAGATGACTGATGACCGCTCCGTTGTTGAGCAGGCTCATGAGATTCAGTCGCTCACTAAAGAACTTGAGCATCTCAATTGTGTGTTACCGGACAAATTCATTGCCGGAGGCATCATTGCCAAGCTTCCTCCTTCATGGAGGAATTTTGCTACCTCTCTGAAGCATAAGAGGCAAGAGTTTACTGTTGTCAATCTAATTGGCACTCTTGATGTAGAAGAGAAGGCGAGGGTAAAAGACACACGTGCTCGTTTCCATGAGGGGAATTCCAGTGCCAGTTTGGTACAAAAGAGAAATTTCCATACCCACAAACCCAAGAACAAAAACTATGCGGGCAAAGGAAAATTTGATGGCAAGTACAAAGCCCCACAACCTGTCAACTTCAAGAAGAAGGAGGATACTTATAAGAAGAAAGGAAAGTGCCATGTATGTGGCAGTGAAGAACATTGGGCTTCATCCTGCAAGGACCGCTGGGACATGCGTCAGAATGAGAACAATAGCAAGACCGCTAATGTTGTTATTGGCGATGTTGACATGAAAGATGTCGGGTATGGTAAATTTCCTACCATCCTTTCAGTATGTCATTCTCCAGATTGGTGGATTGACACCGGTGCCAATGTACATGTGTGTTCTGACATAAACATGTTTTCTTCTTATCAGGTCGCAAGAACTACACCCGTGTTGATGGGAAACGGTGAAGGAAATATGCCCTAGAGGCAATAATAATAAAGTTATTATTTATTTCCTTATATCATGATAAATGTTTATTATTCATGCTAGAATTGTATTAACCGGAAACATAATACTTGTGTGAATACATAGACAAACAGAGTGTCACTAGTATGCCTCTACTTGACTAGCTCGTTGATCAAAGATGGTTATGTTTCCTAGTCATAGACATGAGTTGTCATTTAATTAACGGGATCACATCATTACGAGAATGATGTGATTGACTTGACCCATTCTGTTAGCTTAGCACTCGATCGTTTAGTATGTTGCTACTTCTTTCTTCATGACTTATACATGTTCCTATGACTATGAGATTATGCAACTCCCGTTTACCGGAGGAACACTTTGTGTGCTACCAAACGTCACAACGTAACTGGGTGATTATAAAGGTGCTCTACAGGTGTCTCCGAAGGTACTTGTTGGGTTGGCGTATTTCGAGATTAGGATTTATCACTCCGATTGTCGGAGAGGTATCTCTGGGCCCTCTCGGTAATGCACATCACTTAAGCCTTGCAAGCATTGCAACTAATGAGTTTGTTGTGAGATGATGTATTACAGAACGAGTAAAGAGACTTGCCGGTAACGAGATTGAACTAGGTATTAAGATACCGACGATCGAATCTCGGGCAAGTAACATACCGATGACAAAGGGAACAACGTATGTTGTTATGCGGTCTGATCGATAAAGATCTTCGTAGAATATGTAGGAGCCAATATGAGCATCCAGGTTCCGCTATTGGTTATTGACCGGAGACGTGTCTCGGTCATGTCTACATAGTTCTCGAACCCGTAGGGTCCGCACGCTTAAAGTTCGATGACGGTTATATTATGAGTTTATGTGTTTTGATGTACCGAAGGTAGTTCGGAGTCCCGGATGAGATCGGGGACATGACGAGGAGTCTCGAAATGGCCGAGACGTAAAGATCGATATATTGGACGACTATATTCGGACTTCGGAAAGGTTCCGAGTGATTCGGGTATTTATCGGAGTACCGGAGAGTTACGGGAATTCGCCGGGGAGAAGTATTGGGCCATACGGGAATAGAAGAGAGAGGCCAAAAGGAAGGAGGCGCGCACCCCCCCTCTGGTCCGAATTGGCAAGGGGTGCAGCCCCCTTTTCCTTCTCCCTCTCCCCCTCTTTCCTTCTCTCCTACTCCAACAAGGAAAGGAGGAGTCCCCCCTTGGCGCGCCCTCCTCCTTGGCCGGCCGCCTCCCCCCTTGCTCCTTTATATACGGGGGCAGGGGGGCACCCCAGAGACACAACAATTGATCTCTTGATCTCTTAGCCGTGTGCGGTGCCCCCCTCCACCATAATCCACCTCGATAATATCGTATCGATGCTTAGGCGAAGCCCTGCGTCGGTAGAACATCATCATCGTCACCACGCCGTCGTGCTGACGGAACTCTCCCTCAAAACTCGGCTGGATCGGAGTTCGAGGGACGTCATCGAGCTGAACGTGTGCTGAACTCGGAGGTGTCGTACGTTCGGTACTTGGATTGGTCGGATCGTGAAGACGTACGACTACATCAACCGCGTTGTGCTAACGCTTCCGCTTTCGGTCTACGAGGGTACGTGGACAACACTCTCCCCTCTCGTTGCTATGCATCACCATGATCTTGCGTGTGCGTAGGAATTTTTTGAAATTACTACGTTCCCCAACAAACGGGACACATGCTTCTGTTCATGGTGTTGGTACGGTCGATCTGAAGTTTACTTCGGGAAAGATCGTGCGACGGAAGAACGTGCAGCATGTCCCTGCCATAAATAAAAATCTTGTCAGCGGTTCTTGTTTGTGTCGAGATGGTTATAAATTGGTATTTGAGTCCAATAAGGTTGTAGTATCTAAGTGTGGACAATTTGTTGGGAAGGGCTATGAGAGCGGAGGCTTGTTCCGCTTATCTTTGTCAGACTTTTGCACTAAAGTTATTAATCATGTTTGCAGTGAAACCGAATCAAATGTTTGGCATTCACGACTTTGTCATATTAACTTTGGTGTCATGACGCGGCTAGCAAATTTGAGTTTAATCCCAAAATTTACAATTGTCAAAGGTTCTAAGTGCCAAATTTGTGTGCAAGCAAAGCAACCTCGCAAGTCTCATGCGACTGTTGAGGCGAGGAATTTGGCACCACTTGAACTCATACATTCAGATCTTTGTGAGATGAATGATGTGTTGACAAAAGGTGGAAAAAGATATTTCATGACTCTAATCGATGACTCTACTAGATATTGCATGATATATTTGTTGAAAACAAAAGATGAGGCTTTGCACTACTTTAAAATCTACAAAGCCGAAGCAGAGAATCAACTCGATCGAAAGATCAAAAGGCTTAGGTCGGATCGCGGTGGAGAGTATTTTTCCAATGAGTTCAATTTATTTTGTGAGGAACATGGTATAATACATGAGAGGACGCCTCCCTACTCTCCCAGTCAAACGGGGTTGCCGAACAAAAGAACCGAACTCTAACTGATTTGGTTGACGCCATGTTAGATACAGCGGGACTTTCCAGGGAATGGTGGGGCGAGGCTTTGATGACTGCAAGTCATGTCCTAAATAGAGTTCCTACGAAGAATAAAGAGATTACCCCGTTTGAAGAATGAGAAAGGAAAACGCTTAAACTTTCCTACTTACGAACTTGGGGTTGTTTGGCGAAAGTCAATGTACCAATTACCAAGAAGCGTAAGCTTGGGCCAAAAACAGTTGATTGTGTTTTCCTGGGTTATGCTTTCCATAGCATTGGCTATAGATTTCTAGTGGTGAAATCTGAGGTACTTGACATGAATGTTGGTACCATCATGGAGTCGAATGATGCGACTTTCTTTGAGGATATTTTTCCTATGAAGGATATGCCTAGCTCATCTAGTCAGAGGTCACAGACAACTCCTGGACCTACTGTTCCATTGGAACATTCCGAGAAGAAACACACAGATATTCCTGAGGAGGATGACAATGAAGCTCCTAGAAGGAGCAAGAGACAAAGGACCACAAAGTCATTTGGTGAAGATTTCATTGTGTACCTCGTGAATGATACTCCCACTTCTATTTCAGAAGCTTATGCATCTTATGATGCTGATTACTGGAAAGAAGCTGTGCGTAGTGAGATGGATTCTATCATGGCTAATGGGACATGGGAGATCACTGATCGTCCTTATGGGTGTAAACCTGTAGGGTGTAAGTGGGTGTTTAAGAAAAAGCTTAGGCCCGATGGTACAATTGAAAAGTACAAGGCACGACTTGTTGCCAAGGGCTATACCCAAAAAGAAGGTGAAGATTTCTTTGATACTTATGCGCCTGTGGCCAGATTGACCACCATTCGAGTACTACTCTCATTGGCCGCCTCACACAATCTTCTCGTTCATCAAATGGACGTTAAGACAGCTTTCCTAAATGGAGAGTTGGAGGAGGAAATTTACATGGAACAACCCGATGGTTTTGTAGTAGATGGTCAGGAAGAAAAAGTGTGTAAATTGTTGAAATCTTTGTATGGTTTGAGACAAGCACCTAAGCAGTGGCATGAGAAGTTCGAAAGAACTTTGACATCTACGGGCTTTGTTGCAAACGAAGCCGACAAGTGTGTGTACTATCGCCATGGTGGGGGCGAAGGAGTTATATTATGTTTGTATGTTGATGACATACTTATATTTGGAACAAATCTCAAGGTCATTCAGGAAGTGAAAGATTTTCTGAATCAAAACTTTGAGATGAAAGACCTTGGAGTAGCTGATGTTATCTTGAACATCAAGCTTTTAAGAGGTTGTGATGGTGGGATCACTCTCTTGCAGTCTCACTATGTGGAGAAGATTCTGGATCGCTTTGGATATTCAGATTGCAAACCTTCTCCGACACCTTATGATCCGAGTGTTTTAATTTGGAAGAACGAGGGAGAAACAAAGGATAAATTGAGATATTCTCAAATCATTGGCTCGCTTATGTATTTAGCTAGTGCTACGAGGCCTGACATCTCGTTTTCTGTGAGTAAACTAAGCCGGTTTGTTTCAAACCCGGGAGATGTTCATTGGCATGCACTTGAGAGAATAATGCGCTATCTGAAAGGTACTGCGAGTTATGGGCTTCACTATACCGGGTATCCAAGAGTACTTGAAGGTTATAGTGATGCAAATTGGATATCTAATGTTGATGAGCTTAAAGCGACAAGTGGTTATGTGTTTACACTTGGTGGTGCTGCTGTTTCCTGGAAGTCTTGCAAGCATACCATCTTAACAAGGTCAACAATGGAAGCAGAACTCACAGCATTAGACACGGCAACAGTTGAAGCAGAATGGCTTCGAGAACTTTTGATGGACTTACCGGTGGTTGAAAAACCAATACCAGCTATTCTAATGAACTGTGATAATCAAACAGTGATCATCAAGGTAAACAGTTCTAAGGATAATAAGAAGTCATCAAGACACGTGAGAAGGAGACTGAAATCTGTTAGGTTCATGAGAAACTCCGGAGTTATAGCGTTGGACTATATAAACACATCGAAGAATCTGGCAGATCCCTTCACAAAGGGTTTATCATGAAATGTGATAGACAATGCATCGAAGGAGATGGGATTGAGACCCACTACATAAGTTGTTCATGGTGGTAACCCATTCTTTGTGATCGGAGATCCCGTGAATTAGAATTGACGAGACAAACTATTGGATAACTGAGAGGAGAATATTTATTTGACAAAAATCCACTCCGTTATGATGCAATTCTCTCCTAATCTGTATGGTAGGCTGATATTTATCTTAATGTGTTTTGAATGGCTTGGGTAGGCAAAGATGTTGTCCTACAGAACATCTAGAAAGAACACACATATATGAGTTAGACTGTTAAACGTCGCGGTCTGTGAGAGTTGGGTGTTCTCTAATAAACTCATGAAGAGGCCCCGGAGTATGACGCATATGCTCCTACCCGCGGGAAAGTTTTCAGCGGTCTAGTATCGGTCAAGGCTTTTACGTGAAACTTGTTTGCACAAAACTTGCAGTTCAAGGCGTAGTCCACTGTTCAAGTTGTGAACGAGTGTAGCGTGGAGTTCTAGGTGGAAGTTCAACTTAACAGTCTTCACCGAAACACCGGTATATAAACAATGTTTTGGAACCATAGGCAAACTTGATGTGCCTCTGGGATCTGGTGGGGGGTTGTTAGAATTATTGGGATTTAAACCATATGTTATATCCAATAATTTCTAGGAAAATCCCATAGGCCCATGTGGCACGTTCATGCATGACAAGAAAGAAGTTAAAATATTTGCGCTAGTGGAAAATGAAACCGAATGATGGTGAATGATGACATTCATCTCCTCATTGATGGCATCAATATTTTGGTTTTGGTTTCATTTCTTCATTAGTACATTGGTTTCTTCATACCGTGCGTACTAGCATATTTTGTCATGCAAGAACTTGAAACGATTTGCCTACTAATGAGAGACGAAACTGACCACTTAATAGGATTTTCAGTGTGTCTGTTTCTCCTCTCCTTAATGAGAATTAGTGCGTCCATTTCAGTTTCATCTCGTTGCTCCTATAAGAGGTCGCTCCTCTTTCCAACGAGACACAACTCTTCGCATTGTTCCAGAGCATTGCACCGTCTACCTCTTTTCCATCTCGCTTCCTGGCGTGCACCAGAGAGTGAGACAGCAGGCCTTCGAAACCCCGCCTCTTGTGATCCGGTACGGGAGAGGGGCGATCAGGTTTTTGGGGAGCGTTCTTACGCAACTGCTGGAGTCTTGTTCATCGTGGCTGCGAACGGCGACATCACTGACGACGAGTTCCCCAACGACGACTTCTTCCCCGACGTCAACGACCTCTTCAGCGACATGACGATCGGGACATCTGCACCTTCTGCTACTGCGCCGTATGCCATCTTATCCTCATTGTTAGGGCTAGCATTTGGTTTATTGCTAATAGCAATTGACATGCATATGATGCATTTTGCTTATGATTTTGATTGCATAACTAGTCTCAACGAATTGTTGCTAGTTTCTAGTTTCATCGATATATTGCTATTCATGTTTTATCCATTATTTTTCTGGATTAAACTAAATGGGAAAATGCCTAATTATTCATCAGATTCCGGGGGTCCGGGCCGCCGCTTCGCCGGGTTGCCTCGCCCTCGCTGGGAACTGCGGGGCCAGAGGAAGGTGACGGGCGTGCCAGTGGATCCTGAGCTGATTATCTACAGTACATGCCTAGCCTCCAGCCACCAGGCCCTACAGCACGGATTTACCGAGCCGTCGCCCCGCCGGGCCGCCGCATCGCGAAGCTGCTTGGGTGCCCCTTCGTTTATTTAAGGAAGCTCTCCTGCTTGGGTTTCAGAGTGTTGTCTGTTTTTCTTTTTCTTTTTTGAGAATTCAGAGTGTTGTCTGTTTTTTAGGGGTAAAGCTAGATTTTACTGCTCAAAAACCTTGACAACACAGTGCGTGACCCGCCGGATCGAGCTCGTATTTTATTCTTGGCCTCATCCTCCCTCCGGCAAGGGCCCAAGGGCGTCGACGACAAAGCTGAAGCCATGGGTAGAAATGCAGCGCTGATCCCGCGGGTCGGGAACCAACCGACCGAGCTTGGCCTTGGGTGGACGAAAAACGACTCGCTCAAGAGCCATGCGTATGGTGGCCGAGTGTCTGTCTTGGAACAAAAAACGAGCTGCACAAACTGACAAGGGTGAGGACAAAGCTAGCCATGAGGTCGTCCAGCCCCAGCCGGAGACACAAACCGGCAGGTCAACGTCCACGCCCTCCACAGTATTGAAACATATATCATCTCCCTCACTGACGCAGGCAGCAGCATGAGCTGACTTGAGAATGATGTCTGGACTTTGGATGAGATGATCCAACAAACCACGCCACGCACAACAACCCAGATCCAGCAGAATCCAATCCCCTCCCTCATGCTCTTCATTCTGTTCTGGATGGTCCAGTGTCGTCGTCCTCTGCTCGGCCTCGGCGGATAGCCAACAGATCCATCAGGTACACTCCAATCCCCTCCCTCATGCTCTTCAATCCTCTTCTGTTCGCACCACATAAATGTCTAATTGCTCCTATTTGCTTGCATCTTGGCTTCTGCTTCTGTCTGCAGTGAGTAGGGTAAACGCAGCAGCAAATTAGCTAGGTTCCTCTCGTCCTTTTACTCGGAGCGAGGATCATATCATCATATCAACTTCAGTGTAGAAATATTGCCTCCGATCATCTGCGAGTCTGCGTGATCCTGTGCTTTCAGACGCAGCAGAAATCGTTTTGAGGCATGGCCGAGCACGCGGTTGCCGCCGTGCTGCAGAGGGCAGGCGCCACGGTGATCCAAGAAGTCGCTTCTCTGGGCCAGGTTCCTGCCAAGGTGGAGGCCCTCAAGTCCGAGCTCAAGCGCATGCAGTGCTTCCTCAGGGACGCCGACGCGAGGATGGAGAGGGGCGAGAACGAGATGCTCAGCCAACTGGTGTCGGAGGTCAGGGACGTCGCCTACAGCGTCGAGATCATCATCGACACGGCCAACATCTTGGCCAGGGAGACCAGCAGACCGCCGTCCCTCCTCGGCGCCATATCCAAGGGCGCCTGTTACCCCGTCCACTGCAAGCGTCTGTACAGCATTGGGAAAAGAATCGATCAGGTGACAGCGAGAGTTGGGGCAATCTTCAGAGAGTTCGCGAAATACAGCATTTCTTCTAGTACTGGCCTGAATGAGACGAGACACAGTATGGATGAGAACGAGAGTATGCGCGCAAGAAGACTGACGCTCCCAGATTTTGGGGACGACGTCGATGTCATTGGCTTTGACAGCGAAATCAACCAGGTCAAGGATGAACTGCTTGACTCGGAGAACAAGGACCTCACTGTCATCTCCCTTGTTGGTCCAGGGGGGGCAGGGAAATCAACCATTGCCAGGAAGGTCTATAATCTTGTCGCCAAAAAGCATTTCAACTCCTGCGCATGGATATGCATCTCACAGCAATTTACAGTCTATGGTGCACTGAAGGATATCGTTAAAGGGGCCATGGGGAGTCAAGACTTCGAAGAACTAGGAACAATGAGCGAGATGGAAATTATAAAGAAGATCCACAGTTTTCTCAAGGATAAAAGGTACCTGGTAGTCTTAGATGATGTCTGGAGAATCGAAGACTGGGATATGGTCCAAGCTGCCTTTCCTGATGTGAAAAATGGAAGCAGAATTGCTCTGACAACTCGCAACTCAGCAGTTTCCAATCACCCCAATGCAAGAAAAATAATCCAGGAGGTAAAGCTCCTTAACAACGACGAAAGTATAGAGTTATTCAATAGAAAGGCATTCCCTTCCTATGTCCTCCATGGCAGAGATGATCTGGATAGCTTCAGAGAACTAGGCAAGGCCCTTGCATTAAAAGGTAATGGCTTGCCTCTTGCAATTGTAGTCATGGGAGGTTTCCTTTCAAAGAATCTCAGGATCACCGAGTGGAGAAGAATGGTTGCCAGCATAAACTGGGATGCAATGAAGAACGAGGGTGACATCAGAGCCATACTGGACCTAAGTTACTATGATCTGTCAAGTAATCTGAAGGTGTGCTTTTTGTACATCACATCATTCCCAGAAGACTATGCAGTCCCGGTAGGCCTTCTTACAAAGTTGTGGATTTCAGAGGGTTTCATACCGAACGTGCATGGACGCTCCCTTGAAGAAACTGCGCTCGGGTATGTGGAAGAACTGGCCCAGCGCTGCTTGATCCTAATTGAAAAGAAGAGCTCCAGGTGCATCAGGACCGTTAAGGTACATGACGTGTTGCGCGACTGGGGAATTGGGCGAGCTCGAAGAGAAGGGTTCTTGAAAGACTGCAGTTCCAGAGATGAAGTGGAGACCTCATATTCCAATGAAATGAGAGCTTACAGAGTGGTTCTCTATGACTCTGTTTGCGTGAAGGTCGGTGTTGCTATGCCAAATCTGCACACCTTGCTGATCTTCAATGCAGCTCGGCTAGAAAGGAACGTCTTCTCTTTCCGAGGCTTGAATTACCTGCGGATACTCTACTTTGATGGCATGAGAGGGAGATGGCAGCTACCTGCAGAGATCGGCCAGATGGTACATCTGAGGTACCTTGGCTTGAAAGGTGGCACATATGTACTTCCTGCTTCCGTCAGTAATCTCACAAACTTGCATACTTTTGATGCAAGAGATGCCGTAGTGGAAGCGCTCCCTATTGATCTCTTGAGCATCTCGACACTGAAGCATGTTCATATCTACAAGGTCGAGTCATGGTCCGTGTGGAAGACTACCATCCAGAGCAACCTGAAGTCTCTCTTCATATTACCTGGCAGCCAACACCCCAAAGCAATGGGAAGGAGCAATTGACAGAATGGAAGAGAACCCCTCCTGGTGCTTTGGGAAGCACTACCGGAGCGTCAAACAGCTGGAAATTGTCGGGGCGTGCGAGGACGAGTTCGGGGTGCCCAACGACCTGCATCTTCCTGATCTGCACCTCCTCCCGCACAACCTCAGACGGCTGAAAATTAGTTGTCCTAATCTGCTGAATGATGAAGACCCCATGCCATTACTTGGGAGCTGGCTGACGTTCCTGAATGTGTTGGAAATAGGGGTCAAGTCATACACTGGCGCGACCATGACCTGCCCTTCTGGTGGGTTTCCAGACCTGCACAATTTGGTGCTCCACGATCTGGATATCGAGGAGTGGATATTGGAGGATGGTGCCATGCCAAGGCTCAGGATACTAACTCTCTGCAAGTGCACCAAGCTGAAGACACTTCCACAAGGATTGCAGCATCTGAAGGAACTTAAGAAGCTGAAAGTGATAGCGATGCCCGAGTTGGATCAAGTATTATGCTACCTGCTCCACAAGGCCGGACGCGAGGTTGTCCTCAGGTCGAGTGAGGAGGACTTTGAGCATGTACAGATCCCGTAAGTACACACTCTGCTACATGCCTCCATTTTCAGCTGGTAGAACAATGCCATTAAATCCATCGTGAGCTGGTACTTAACTCGTTTCACCTGAGTTAAATACACATACAGAAAAATTAAATTTCAAGAGAGAGGACAGAAATAACGGTGGCACGGAGAACCTCAAAGTAACGACAGCTATAATTCACTGATGCAATACTGTTCAGTTTTAACATTTAGCATGCTATTCAAAGCACCACTGTTTTAATTCTGAAGTGAACACTTATGACTAAGCTACTCTAGTATGTTCCTCTCCTGCAGCAAGTATGACATGTAAGGAGTGGACAATGGGGAGCGGAAGCAATTTAAATTCACTGCCATCTTACATGCTGGGGCCTGGTGGAACGGATATCTTCGAAAGGTGTACAGGTCTCTCCTGCAAGCTACTGACCTGATACCGACAAACTGTCAATTGTGCTTATAGGTTTATGTCGCTACTATTTGTTATGTACTTATATATGTGTAAACACAGTATTTGATACCCAGAGTAAATGTGTATACTGTGCAACTCCGATGTACATGACACGGTTTGTAATCTGAATAAAAAAATAAAGGGCTGGGAGGAGATGAGACACCCCGAATTGCGGCCACGGAGTGCTCTGTTCTCACATTTTTGTAATCTGAGCTTATGTTGATTAGTGATGTTGGGCTATAGGAACAATTGGTGTATTGCCGTCAAGTTGGTTGACCTATGATCAAATGGCTTAGAGTTGATGACCCTCTTGATAAAATGCCCTGAGCTGATGTTTAGAAAACAACATCACGTAATTCGCACTGCAATGGAAATGGAGCTTTGCCCCTGCTTTTTCCCCCTCTCCTGAGCAGAGACGGACGGGTGCTGGGTGCTCTCTCTGGAGCTCACCTCTTGCCATCTCTTTCTATATTCTTTTTCTTCAAATGATTTGATCCACGACAATGATATCGGGTACGTGGTTTTTCTGCTACTCCTCAACGCACCCAGATTCCAACCCAAATCCATCTCACAGAACTAGGGTTTACTACATTGCACCTAAAATCAAAACATAGGGTTCAGGGGGAGGAAATGAGGTGGCAGAAAACGGAACCGATGGGCTCACCTCGCTGCCGGAGGGGCCGCCTAGCCGCTGGGTCGCTGGGGGGGCCTCAACGCCCGCCGGCGAGCCGTCGCCGAGGCGGCCGCACAAACACACAGAGAGAGGGACGTTTCGTCCGTCGACACCGTCACCACGCCGTTTCCAGACTTCCACTTCCCCAAGTGAGCTAACACGAAATTCTAAACCTAAAATCTGATTCACATCATCACATATTAAGAATAGACAAACCGAGCTAGCGAATAGTACAATACGCACTTGATTACTTCCGATATGTAAGTTTCTCTTCTGTACTTCTTGGTTGATCTGCGAGTTTTAACATGAAATTTTGGCACATCGATTTCGAAAATTTAAGACTATTTGAGTAACTTCGGTCCATGCACTTGTTTTTTAAATCAATAAATGGGGAGGGGAGGCGAGGCGACGATTTCATTATTCAGAACGAAACCAGTGTCTGTCTGCATACGATTGAAGATGATTTCCAGCTTCAGAGCGCCACCTCTTCTGCAGCTGAGCGCACCCTGGTTCGTGCACTTCTTTTCAGCTCAATTCATACTCCCTCCGTTCCTTTATATAAGGTGTATGTGCATTTGTTTTTTCAAAAGTCAAACGAGCCCATGTTTGACCAACTTTTTAGAAAAATATATCAATATCCACAATACAAAATTTATATCGTTTGATCCATCATGAAAAGCAATTTTATATTTTATCTATTAGGCATTGTAGATGTTGTTATTTTATTCTATAATCTTGGTCAAATATTGAAATGGTTGACTTGCACGGAAACCAATACACTTTATATTCTGAAACGGAGGAATATATGCAAGTCATCTCTGTTCTAGACCCTGCTGCTAGGCGACTCCGCACATTTCATGCATGCACGTGGTGCAGCAAGAGAACGGAGAAAATATGTAAGCGATAAGAAAAAAAACGTGTTTTAAATATTTATTCCTCCACTTGTTTACAAGCGAACAACTTCATACCAGAACATGAAATGACTCAAAAAAAAATACAAAGAAACCAATACAAATTGTCGTAAAGACGTATAAACCTGTCTATCCTGGAAAATCACCACTCGGGATGCAGGTTATTCTTCTTCTATATTTTCTATCAAACAAAGCAACCAATAACGCAATGTACATCACGAGCAACACGGTCAGGCGCTGATCACAGCGCGAGGCCTTCCTTGCGAATTAAGAACCTGTTTGACCTGTGCACCGCAGCACTCTTCACAGGCACGTCGAACGCCTTCATCGGTTTCTTGGCATCGTTCTGCACGATGGTCTTAGGCTTGGAGTCGAGTGCCTTGGCTTCCTTGGTGCTCTCCAGAAACAACTCCAGACCCTACAGTATGCACAGCATAAAGTTGGTGATTCTGCATCAAGAAACTGAAACTGCCTGGAAGGAGGGCAAACATCTGAGAGAAAGGCACTCGACTTACCTTCACCGGCTTCTTTTCAGTATGAGCCAGGTCCAAGAGCTTGAGTTTTTCATCCGCTTCCTGTCAAATGAAGAACAGGTATGAATCATCACGAAGATAGCTCAATCTACATGATAAGCTCAGATATGGGTCACGACAAAGATAGTTGAATCTACGCGATAAGAACACCTAATGAACAGGCCTTAAACAGGACAGCGCAGACTCATAACCCTGTACCAATTATCTGCTTACTTGGAAAAACTTGGCATTTATTCCCTCTTTTATACCTCCTGCCATTCGGCAGAGATACCATATACCAGCATTAGCCGCATCCTGCCATTAAAATATAAGAGGTTAGGACAAACAGAATTTCAGCATGCCAAGACTCAGAGGCTCGTGAGTATGCTGGTCACCTGTTTATTGTCAAGCAACTCAATCTTCTCTTCCTGATAATCGTACACAAACAAAGTCAGAACAATCAAATAGACTTCGAGCAAAAATTCATGTGCAAGGGTTCCAGGATGCTCAAACTCACCAGTCCAGCTACCATCTGTTGAATTGCTTCAACGTCAAAGCCAATTTGAGACAGATCAGTTTTAACATCCGTGACCTGTGCATATTGAACAGAACATGAATGCTTGAACTGAGAAGAAAACTGAATTTTCATAGGATAGCATAGCATTACAAGTATATACAGCATGTACTCCCTCTGTAAAGAAATATGGAGTGCCTACTAAACAAATTAGCTTAACAGCTTTCGCGACATTGAAAAGAACAGAAAGCAGAGTACACCTTTGGTGCTCTTACAGAATTATTTTGAAGAAAAAGGCTGGAAAACTATGTGCTCCATGCATGCAAGTGAAAGACTAGCAATAGCTTATCAAAAAGACATAATAAACAAAATCAGATTCTCCATAGACAATTTAGGAAGATCACTCTGGTTATGTTTGTGCTCATACGTATTATTATTCTACACAATAATATTTTATGGTATATGGACAAAAGTACTTGAGTAGGCTGCAGTTAATGGTTGTAAACACCAGACTAGTGTATTCCCTTAACCAGTCATTTGAAGTGTTGCACAGTTTCTGGATTTGAGCCAATCTTGACATGCTAGCCAGTATATGACTATGGATTATGAACATTAACAACAAAAACAATCACAAGCAGGCCACGACTAGTACTTGTATGTTGTTATGTGATGGCACCAGGGATGCAAGCGGCACGTCACTTGTGCTTGCACCGTAGTCAAAATCGTCCATATTAGTTGGAGCTTTGTATTAGGGAATTAGTTCAGCTTGTACTACCCCTTATTGAGTGGGCTTACATGGGTTCGCCACTTGCACCCCTAGACGGCGGCTGTTCTAAAAAAAAATCCTGACCCACCTTTCCGGATGAACTACAGTATGATGGAAACACCTACTTGTAGTGAACAATTCAATTAATTCAATTATGGTAGCTGAAGGTGTTGATTAGGTAATGTAAGAATGAAAACAGAAGAACAATTGTTGCTGTTCCACAAGAACAAACTTCATAAGGTCTCAGGAATCATTCAACTTGTCATCATATCAGTATATCACTGCTCAGGACTAACATCATAGCAAATCAACAAACCTCATTCCGGATTTGTTTGGAGACCTCCACTTGTTCGTCCATTTTTCCATCCAAATTCTCAAGGCGTTTTGTTAGATGTCTTTTCGTCGCCTGAAATTAATTGAATGTCAGTCATTAGTCAGTAGATATGAAAAGAAAGATAACACTGAATCTGAAATAATAATGTGTAAAGCATACTGCTAGTGCTGACGAAACTTGCTCCAATTGCTTCGACATGCTATCAACAGCACTGGCCATATTGCGTTTTGTGACAAACATGACATCTGAGAAGGACCATCCCTGCATAAGGATATTTATATTAAGAAAGCAAAAGCATGACAGATAGAAGTTTACACACATAATTTATATATGTAATCTACATTGCAAGTTTTGTATTAAAACAACAACTTGGAGACGTCATTAGCATAAGAAAGATCCAAGGATTTTACATAAACCATAGTGAATCCATAGGAAACAATGCAACAGTCAATTTGAAACTATTATCAGAATTGTCACCATATCAGGAATATTTCTTTACAGAGTAAGATTAACTTAGAGGTGCTCCATTTATCTACTTACAGTTGGATCCACACACACACAGACACAAAAAACATGATTCCCAAGAGATTTCTGGTATATGCGAGAAACAAGGCAGAAAGCAAATAAAAAAAGGGGAAGAAAAAGGGTTCTATTTTCTCTTTCTTCAGTTACTGATTCTATATGAATGTTGTAAGAAGAACATTTCTGGAGAAAGAAGACCAGGACACAATTCATGATCCTTAGTCAAAAAATTGCAGACAGAGAATTTGACAATAACTCGAATATATTTTTGTGTGTATGCTTATCTTACCTTACACCACATATAGCAATAACCTAATGCTCCAACTGCAGCTGCTGGTAGTATGTAGGACGATAAACTGCCTGAAGAGAAATGCGCATGCAGGTAAATAAAATGCTACAAGAACTAGCAAGTAAGTGTAATAAAATGAAGAGAAAAGTATACTTTTCGTCCCTCAATTTTTGGTGAAGTCTAGATTTAGTCCTTTAACTCTAAAACCGGACAACTTGCACCCCTAACTCTCAAAACCGGACAAGTTTAGTCCCTCGTCTTGATTGGCCAGGTATGATTGCTGACTCATTGTGGTTTTGACTTGTTTTCGTCCACGCGGCGGTATTTCTCCCCTACTTGGGCATATCTCTTCTTTCTTCTCTCTATCTCTGTTTGGGCATTTCATCAAACAAATGATGCGCGCCTACCATCGATGGCCCTGCTGGCTACCACAAGCCGCCGTGGCCGCATCGTGGGCTGCCTACTGGCAGCTCCAAGCCGCCGCTGCCTCCTCACCGCTGGCCAAGTGCAGCAGCCCTGCTCCAGCACGCACTGCTGGCCCCGTGCACCTCGCCATGGCGCAGCTCCCGGCTGCCTGGCAACCTCTGCGCGCACTGCCGCTAGCTGCACCAGTAGGAGTGACACGAGTGCGCCGGCCATACAGGCAAGGTGACCAAGCTTACCGCCTGGTCGCCGATGAGATACTCAAGCTCGGTACGCATCGAGCTCGACGGCCTGCGTTTGCTGATGGACCTGTGGTGTACTTCCTCGATGTTGTCCGCGGAATGCTCGCCGAGGGCCTGTATGACGGCTCCAGCTGCTTCCGACGTGCAGCGACGCGTTCCTTGCCACCGGTGGTGCTTGCCCTCGAGCTTGCAGCGCTCGCGTCCGGGACCGCGTTGGTGCGCACGTGCTGGGGCAAGGACGAGGCCGCGTATTTGAGGTGCAGGAGGCTTCTATGGCTGGGTTGGTGCACCTCACGGTCCTCACCTCGATGCCTCCTTGAGCACCCGGGCGTCGAGCTCCAGAACGTTGCTCAGGAGGCCCAATGGCGGCATGGTTCAGGCTGCTGTATGCGGCCGGCCCGCCGTATCCATGCCCTGCAGACCAGCTTTTCAACCGTCGCCGCCGCCCCCGCAGGATATTCGAACGCCGCCGCTGGACATGCGGGGGTAGAGCAGCATGACATGCGGGATGAACGAGATGACGAGCACCGGAAGCATCGCCTGCCTACGAAGTGTTCGATGAAACGCCCGACACGAGTAAGAAGAAGATGATGAGGTGGACGTTGTGTTAGACTTACGACTAGCCAAAACCGGGTTGACTCGGCACAGAAACAACCTCAGGGACTAAACTTGTCCGGTTTTAAAAGTTAGGGGTGCAAGTTGTCCGGTTTTCAAGTTGAAGGACTAAATCTAGACTCCACGAAGAGTTGAAGGACCAAAAATATACTTTTCTCTAAAATGAATGAGGTAAGTAGCTTTTCTCAAAGGTTCATAAATATCGTGGCGAAACAATTGAATGTACCAATATATTGTTCATTAGCTTATCTACATGTTCCAAATTACAAGTTTCGAAGCGATTCAAACTCATGAATCATTCATTGTCAGATTGGAGATGCACATGCCAAAAAAATAGGCCTTCTTTCAGCTGCAGATATTGTAGGAGAGTCAGGCTTAAGTGAGTAACTATCTATCTGAGCATTTTTGGATAATACAAGCAAATTCATAATGAAGGCTTATTTAGCATGTGGATTAGGTTTTTTGCATAGGTCGCTTAGAGAGAAAAGCTGAAACATAGCAAGGGGGGCATCAGACAGGTACATACCTCCCGAGTCCGATTTGCCACTCAATATGGTAATGGGCTTTGACAAAGTTAAATCTCTGACTTCTTGGCCTAAATGCCGAATCTGGTATCAAATACCAGCACGTGGAATGCACAAACAACAACAGAGACGTTATTTTACAGCAAATGAAAGACATTAGTGTAATATCTCATATTTATGCAACTGTTGGTGCAAGTATAAACAACTGCGCACCTGAGCTTGGATAAGAGCCATGTCATATGCGCTGGAGCCTTCTCCTTGATTTACGCCCTTCATGAGCTCCTAATAAAAACAGAAAAACACAACATGTCCCTCAAAGATTTGAAGGTTGACATAACTTACTACAAGATGAAGAACATACAATCTAAACCACTGACACATGCTTGGCAAACACTATGGCTGATTATTTTTTCTGCAGGGTACACTATGGATGATTTGGAGTACCCATTGGTGCCTTCACTTGTTACGCAGAAAATGAAAATGAGATCATCAAAAGCGCTGTCCAATACTTTCCATACATATATGTGTGCGGCAAAGCGGATTTAATTGTAAGATTGGGTGACAATCTGTGCTGCTCTTATGAGCATGTGTATGCAAATTTACAATCATGCTCTATTCAGACAGGTCAGCGGTAACGCTCCTATTATCCTATTGTCTTCTCATCATAAAAAACATCCAAAGATTTCTCCCCACCTCTGATGATGAATAAAGGCGAGAAAATTAACAAGGTATGAGCTGGAAATCCACCGACCTGGAGCTCCGCCAATACATCCGACAGGCGGCCATTCCGAAGCACGATCGATCCCGTCAGGCCTGCGGCGACGCAAAATCACCATTTCAGGATCAAGAGAAGCAGCCAATTCGAATTTCGACATCGCAAATTGATAGATTTGGGGACGGGGGGATTGATTGCGACCTGCGCCGACGAGGATGAGGACCTTGGAGGCGGCGACCCCCGTGTGCGTCGCCATCGCCATGCCCCTGCGGGCTCTCTCGTTCGCTTCTCGGAGGTTCTGGAAGGGGGGTCAGCGGCGGATTGGGTGGGGGGAGGAGACGGAGGAGGCGGGTGGTGGCTTGGAGGAGGGGAAAGCGTGCGGGACGAGCGGGCTGGACAGTCGGGGTTGAACGCTTGGACCGGGCTCGGCCGCTCGGCTCGTGTCGGTTTGCCGACCACAGACGCTCTTGGGTCTAGTCAGCATGTACGAGCAAGAAGGTTACCGCACAAGCTCAAAAAAAAAAGGTACCGCACGCTACTTCTAATCTTCACGATGAATCATGAGACTACTACTAGCAAAAAAATTACTGTAGAAAAGAAGGATGTATCCCGGCCTCTGGGCGATGCATGTAGACTGTCATGAGACTACCACTAGCAAAAAGTCATGAGACTATCACTAGCAAAAAAAATTACCGTAGAAAAGAAGGATGTACCCCGGCCTCTGGACGATGCATGCAGCCTGCTTATTAATTATTCACAAAAACCTTGCAAAGTACTTCTCCGTTTTTAAATATTTGTCTTTCTAAAGATTTCAACAGTAACTCTATATGAAGTAAAATGAGTGAATCTACACTGTAAAATATGTCTATATACTTCCTATATAGTAGTCCATTTGAGATGTCTAAAAGGACAAATATTTAGAAACGGAGGGAGTAAGCCTGAAGTCTCCATCTTAGCAATACGTGTCGCTACTCCTATCCATTTGATAAAGGGGTGCTGAATGTGCGAGCCTAATACCAAACAGACATCGCACAAAATCCTAACACCTAAAGCCGGTTATCCCACCCAAGCCACAATGCCGGGATTGGGTCACACACCAATCCGGCGCACTCTCAGTGGACATCACATGCGCACACTGCAAGGGCCGTCACCACCATCTTCTAACGATCCATCTTCAAAGCAGATACTGACGCATCGGTCTTGCCAGTCCTCTCTACCACCAACGCCACCACGACGCCAGACGGCGTCGTCCTCCGGCGCGAGTCTATCACCACACATCAAACACCGAGTCTCCACTACGCCACGCCGCTGAGATCCGCCGCCATCAATGTGTAGGATGAATCACCGCTTCACCAATGATACCGTCCACTGGTCCCTCGAGCCCATGAACACCTCCAAGAATAACGCCCCCTTAGGTACTAGCACTAGTAGAAAAGGGCATTTTGTCCCGGTTCTAGAGGGCCTTTAGTCCCGGTTCTGGAACCGGGACTAAAGGGTCGTTACTAAAGGTCCCCTTTTAGTCCCGGTTCTTATACGAACCGGGACTAAAGGCCCTCCACATGGTTGTTGCCTGGAGGTCCACCTTTAGTCCCGGTTGGTAACACCAACCGGTACTAAAGGATTTTTTTTAAAAAATTAAAAAAAAATTGAAATTTTTTCCTGATTTTCAAATTTCTGAATTATTTTAACCTCTAATCTCTAATCACCCCTCATCACTGCTCAATTTAATCTCTAATCACCCCTCATCATTCCAAATCATCTAACTTCCCGAACAGTCACCCATCCTCCCACTCCCCCAGCCTGAGCACACTTAACTTCCGGGTTCTATTGTCCCTCGTTTTCAAATCTACACTTGTTGTTTTCCTGACAATAGTAAGATGTCAATCCTATTAACCCTCAGGAGTTTAGCTTGAGCATGAAGTCACACATTTCACTGTTTGAGTTTGAAACTATTGTTTAAAAAACAATAATTATTTAGTAACACTAATATTTCTTGAATAAGTAGTTTGACCATTGTTTGACCACAGTTTGACCAGATTTGACCAAAATTCAAAAAAAAACTGAAATACTTATTTAGTAACACTAATATTCTTGAATAATTATTTAGTAACACTAATGCTTCTTGAATAAGTAGTTTGACCATAGTTTGACCAGATTTAATGATTTTTTTTAAACTGAAATTTGAGCATAACTTTTTTTCCTTTTGGAATTTGAGGATTCTAAAAATTTGCAAACAGGACATAGGCCGTCAAAATCGGATGCGCATTTTCGTGCTGAACATTTTGATATATTATACGTTTTTTTCTGACATCGTATGCAAAAGTTATAGCCGTTTTACATTTTTCCTACACTTTTTGCAAAACATGTCCAAATTTAAGTTTTTAAATTTTCCTAACTAGTAGATGTGGTAACATAACTACATCTCGAAGGATTTTAACTTTTGAAATTTTTATCATTTTCTTTTGCTTTTTACAAAACTGAAAAGGCGATACAGGGGGTAGGATTTGAAAATTGCACCATTAGTACCGGTTCATGGCACGACCTTTAGTACCGGTTCGTGCCACGAACCGGTACTAATAGGCATCGCACCCTTTAGTACCAGTTCGTGGCATCAACCGGGACTAAAGGTCCCATTTGAACCGGGAGTAATGCATGTACGGTGCCCTCGCCGCTCGAACTGGGACTAATGCTTACATTAGTCCCGGTTCGTAATGCAACCGGTATTAATGGTCTTTTCTGGCTGAACCAAAGCCCTTTTTCTACTAGTAAATAGTAGTGGTCTGGAACTTCTCAACGGCGATGCCTTAGGTAACGACACTGAAGAGCGTCGCCGTCGCCGGCCTTGCCAGCTAGCCAAGAGCAGAATTTCATCCAGATCAGTTCGAAGAACCTCCTTCAAGCGTCTTGTGCACGGATTGCCGCCTTCTCTGACGGAGACTAGATGAAAGGGTCCAGCCGCCGTCGCCTGGCTGCCTGCCGCCACCACCATGCAATCACGCAGCAGCAGGGAACCACCACCGCCGCGCCGCCAGCCGCTACAACCGGTGCTCCACAGGCCCGCCCGAGCCCATCGGCTCGCAGCGCGTGGCTGCAACGACCACAACATCCCAGCCAAGAGCGCCGGATCCCTCCGTCCATCGTCGATGTTGAGCCACCGGCTTCACCGGATCCCTCCGCAGCCCGTATTTAACCCACGAGCCAACGCTGGAGGGTGTACCCATCGCCACCATGGAGGGAGGACGCCTCGCCGCCGCCGTCCACACACGGGCTTCGCCCGGTGGCGACCTGGATCGGTGAACGGAGCTGCTAGTCTGAGAGTACCACTAGCAAATATCCCGCGTTGCAAAGTAAGAAAATAAAATAACACGCCCCTAATTTGAGAGGAACAAAGCACCCGTCTCACTTTGCATCACACGTCCCTAACTCGAGAAACAAACCACCCGTCTCACTTCTTATCCTCCTTTCAGTTAACTACTCGTAATGAGTAACAACTATTTGGCAGATGTCAATAGTAGGTCAATCGACAATCAACATTGCAAATTCATTAGCAATAAGCCTATCATCAGTAACCTCAACTTGCATCAAATGTGGAAATAAAAAGCCCACTTCCACCCAGTGATCTGCATTGAAAAATAACACAAGCACGTGACTTCTGTTAAAGATATCGTAACAGGTTAGTCTGCACACTTCTGTTAAAGAGGTCATTTTCAACGCTCTGTCCTCGCATACACAACTATACAAGTGCAGCGAGAAATTTCCAGATAGGAAACACAAAAGGTCACTTGGTAAGCATCTCTACTCTTATAAAAAAACGAATTGGTGATGATGGTATGTCTGTCATCCTACAATATAGACCGTTTGATCTATATCTAGCGGATAGAAAGCAAACTATAGCAATTTTGAAAAAATATACCCACATCTCTCTTCACAATTGCATATAAGGCCTTCCCTCGTTCATCCTTATCTCCCACAACCTCATTGTTGAGCAATTAAAAAAGGAAACCTTCAGAACAATCTGGCATGGTGGCTGCTGCCGGCGTCGTCCATCCCCATGCGTGCCTCCGCTCAGTTCGACTACCTACCACCACCATGCCCCACTCCTCCTCACATTATCTCTCCTCTTTCTCGTCTCTCCTACTCCGCTCAGTCTGAGCTGTTGGGACACGGGCGGCGTCGTCGGCGTGCTTGCGAAGGTCAGTGTCGGAGAGGATCTGCATCAGCGGTGTACATGTTGAGTTATGTAAACCTGCAGATGTCGTTAGTTTTTACACATGAGATTACTCCCGCATGGGTCAATCACAATAGATTTTTTGTAAAATAATGCATCTTGGTGTTCCGTGCAATGCACAGGCATCTTGCTAGTCAGAACAAAATGATGATACCCAAATTTTTTGTAATAATGCCATTAGGTGGCTCATCCATCCAAACACTAGGAATAGTAAATTTTTCTAATCTAGCTAGCTCATGGACTACATTATTTGCCTCTCTAGGACAATGCTCATACAAAGCTCGAGGAAAATCACACAACAGGTGATAGCAATCATAAAAAAATAGCAGTAGTAGCTCCAATATAGTTCGCTCTTTTCATAACCTCGATAACCAGGCAGGACTTGTGTGAGATATCACATTAGATGAGATCAATGAGATCGGTTTTTTTGAAAAAAATACATGTTCAAACATTCTCAAAAAATTTATAGACATACATCAATGTTTGATGTACAACTCAAAAAGTTTCAGCTCCTAATTCGACTTGCATTAATAGAAATAGAAAAGACAAAACCAGATGTGAATAGTGTCAAAGTACTATTTACCTAAATCTACCACTATTTACATTCAAATTTGTCTTTTTTGAATCTGTAAATGTACATCAAGTTTTGAGCTATTTTTTTGAAGTTGTAGACATACCCCACATGGATATCGTCAAATAATTTCAGATATCGATTTTTGGGGTTGATCTCACGATTTCACCTAAATGTGAGATCTCATACAAGTCTCCCCCCAACAACCACCATGTTGTCCAAGTGGATCACCAAGCCTTCTTAAGATCACATCATGTGGAAGAAATATATCTTGGCTATTCACCAATTGAATCTAGCTTGTTACATATTGAAACCTCACGAGAGGAATGTGTCCATGTGGCACTTACATCAGAATGACGTCTTTGTCAAGTCTATGCATGATGCGATGATGGATAAGATCACTAAACAACAACAACAACAACAACAACAACAACAAAGCCTTTAGTAACAAACAAGTTGGGGTAGGCATGTATAAGATCACTCCACTTGTAAAAAAATGGCTTTGAAAATCAGAAGTGCCATCAAGATTAAAGTTTTTTGTTTGGTTCTTATGCCGAGGATGATCCTAACCAAGGATAACTTCACTAAAATGGACTAGAGGAGTAGTAAGAGCAACTGTTGGGGAACGTTGCATGGAAAACAAAAAAATTCTACGCACACGCAATGATCCATCCATGGAGATGCATAGCAACGAGGGGGAAGAGTGTGTCTACGTACCCTCGTAGATCGTAAGCGGAAGCGTTTCACAACGTGATTGATGTAGTAGATCTTTCTTCGCGATCCAACCAATCGAGTACCGAACGTACAACACCCACGTTCAGCACATGTTCAACTCGGTGACGTCCGCGCCTTCTTGATCCAGCAAGACGGCGAGGTAGTGGATGAGTTCCGACAACACGACGGCGTGGTGACGGTGAAGTTATCTCCGCAGGGCTTCGCCTAAGCACTACAAAAATATGGCCGGGGGTGTAAACGGTGGAGGGGGGCAACACACGGCTAGACAATTGTCTGTTGTGTGCTAGGCACCCCCCTCCCACATATATATAGGTGGGAGGGAGGGAGGAGCAGCCAAAGGAGGCACCCAAGTAGGAGGAATCCTACTTGGAGTCCCTCCCAAGCCGTTCCCCCCTGCCATATATAAACGAGGGGGAGGAAAGAGGGGGGGGGGGAGAGGGAAGGAAGGGGGAGTCCTACTCCACACTTTCCTTTCCCTCCCCTCTTTCCTTCTCCTCCTCATAGGGTCGGCCTCTATAGGGGTGCACCAGCCCCTTGTGGGCTGGTGTGTGTTGGGAATCGTTGCATGGAAAACAAAAAAACTTCTACACACACGCAATGATCTATCCATGGAGATGCATAGCAACAAGGGGGAGAGTGTGTCTACGTACCCTCATAGACCGTAAGCGGAAGCGTTTCACAACGCGGTTGATGTAGTCAAACTTTCTTCGCGCTCCACCGATCGAGTACCGAACGTACGACACCTCCGAGTTTTGCACACGTTCAGCTCGGTGACATCCCTCGCCTTCTTGATGGAGCAAGACATCGAGGTAGTAGATGAGTTCCGTCAGTACGACGGTGTGGTGACGGTGATGGTGAAGTGACCTCCGAGGGCTTCGCCTAAGCACTACGAAAAAATGACCCAGGTAGTAAACGGTGGAGGGGGGCGCCGCACACGGCTAGGCAATTGTCTGGGTGTGCTAGGCCCCCCCACATATATATATATATATGTGGGAGGGGGAGAGGAGAGGCCAGGAGGCACCCCAAGTAGGACCGAATCCTACTTGGGTTCCTCCTTGGCCGCGCCCCCCTGCCATAAGTGTCGGAGGGGGAAGGAAAGAGGAGGGGAGAAAGGGAAGGAGGAGGCCGAATCCCCCCTTTCCTTTCTCTTCCCCTCTTTCCTTCTACCCCTGGTTCGGCCCATATGGGGGTGCACCAGTCCCTGGTGGCTGGTGCGTTTCCCCTCTTGGCCCATAAGGCCCATATCTTTTGCCGGGGGTGCCCGGAACCCCTTCCAGTGACCCGATATGTACCCGGTACCCTCCGGAACACTTCCGATGTCCGAATACCATCGTCCTATATATCAATCTTTACCTCTTGACCATTTCGAGACTCCTCGTCATGTCCGTGATCTCATCCGGGACTCCAAACAACATTCGGTCACCAAATCACATAACTCATATAATACTATATCGTCATCGAACGTTAAGCGTGCGGACCCTACGGGTTCGAGA
>NC_057808.1:374616524-374619298 GCF_018294505.1 Triticum aestivum | reverse complement strand
CCGGAGAGGTACCCCACTATCTATCTTAGGGTTCAGGATGGGGGCGGTGGTCGCCAGCGGTGGCGGGGCGTTGGCGGGGCGGTGGCGTGGGGATCGCCGGAGAAAAAGCTCGGCACAGGGGGGCCTAGAGGGATGGCCGGGGCGGCGGCGGACCGGCGGTGGGGAGTGTTTTCGGGGCGGGTGGGGCGGCGCACCGCCGGCCGCGGGCGGCGAGGGGCTGCTGTTTGGCCGGTGGTGGCTGGCGGCTCAGGGGGGTGGAGGTTGAAGATGAACCGCAGGCCCTTGATTTCGTATCCAACGGCTGCAAAATCGACTGACCAGAGATGAAAAAGTCAGTCGACCGACGTGTAGCCTCACCTTGCTAGTACGTTCAGTTTCGACAGCAAAATTCAGTTTCGATAGTTAAGTTCAGTTTCGATAGTTAAGTTCAGTTTCGACAGTTAAATTCAGTTTCGACAGTTAAGTTCAGAGATGAGCGGCTGATGTATTTTACATCTAGCACTTTGTGGTTATGTATTTTACGTCATGTATTGGAGATGCTATTAGAATTCCACTCAGGTTAACGTTGTTCGTTGTCTCTCTTGTCCTGCTTCAGCCTCGGCGTCATACAACTCACCGGAGCTGCTCCAACGACGAAACCCTCCATCACAGCAGAGCAGTACCTCGGGCTCCATCTCCAGACGCCTAAGATCTTCTTCCCCTCCTGCGACAGCCAAGTCAGCCGGAGCATCCTCACCGGCCAACCCAATCACGCTGAGATCGACATGGCTTCGCCAAAGAGGTTGTACACTTGTTGCATCTCTTTTTTACTCTACATGTTATATATATTGTCCACTGAGCACTCGTAGTAACGGGAAATACGATTATTTTATCCTACTATATGACAAGCAGTGAGGTACCAGGCAACTTAGCTACCCGTGATGGACTCTCTTGAACGCCATCATTACTTCTCTCTGCGCGTTTGAGCTGTGCATTTGTCGATGGGCCTGGGAGTTGAGCTAGTATGGCAGTGGCCTGGGTCCAAAGTAATAGAAGTAGCACAAAAACATTTTTTAGTGTAGGATTTTCCTTGCTCAAGCCTGCCTACTAGAATCGCTAGTGCTTGAAAGGAAAAGTGAATGAAGAACATCGGAATTGGAAAGTTTCCTATGGTACTACTTTTCATGAATTTGGTGCAAAGGAATGGAGCAAAGGAAAACTGTAGGATTTGTTCCTTTAGTGTCTCCTTGAAAGAAAAACCGTAGGAATTCTAATTTCCACTTCTCCTCCTTTTCATATTCCTATTCATCAAGCACAAGACTAAGAGATAGTAGCATAATAGAAGTATAACCGTACATTTTCTTGTGGTTTGACTTAATCTCACCATGCTTTTTTGCATCCTGTGATCTTCCCAATTGTTGTGAATCAAACACCCAGATTGGCAGAAATCCTGTGTTTTTAAATTCTCTGTTTTGCACGTGCATTCCTATCCTATTCCTGTCTATTTCCTATCCCTGCATTGTTAGAATCCTCAAATTCAAACAAGCCCTTACTCAATTACTTCTGTTACAGATATGTGTCAAAGAAAACCTTGTGTTGTTTGTCCTGCTCCTGCGGCGCTGTGTTCCACCCCAGCTCAGCTGCTCCAACGACGGAAGGGTTCACCATAGCAGGGATCCGCTCTCCAGACTGTCTTTCGCCGCCTCAGATCTTCTTCCCCGCCGCCGGCAGCCACGGCAACTGCATTACCATCATCAACTGAGCAGATGACCTTGAGGACTACACGGGTCCGCAAGAGAGGTCGCACTCTTCCGTGTCTGCTTACGTTATGCGTCGCTTAATATGATGACATGCTACATTATCGTCGTGTTCACCTATTAGACTCCAAAAACTAATGCTGAAACTTGAGTTTTTAAATGGTTGTGGGGTACATATTGGGGCAGCAATCAGTACTATCTGTCTACTATCTGGTTAATCTCCGGTGTCTACTATGAGTTTCATGTTGGGTGCAAACAAACATTAAAGGAGCCATTATCTGTATTTTTTAACTAAAGCTATTATCTGCCTGCTATCATTTGTTTTGGGTCTATCCACAGTTTGCTACCATCACTCTGGATTTGTGCATGCACTCCTTACATAATCTCACTATGTTTTATTCCTATTCATGCCAGTTATTGTACACAACGGAACTGATCATGTAGAGCAAAAGAGACGAGCCTTGCGTGGCAATAAAATTTCATGCAGGCGTCGTTCCATGGTGGGCGCAAAGGCAGCCCCCCTCCACCCATTTCGGATCGTAATCAAGAGGAAGATAACTGTTCTGAGGGGGATTCAGAAGGAGAAGACCACTCCTATTTACCCCATGAGGTCTTCGCTCTAACTTGGCATGCTGATGTTGGTAATATCATGCATATGGTGCCTTGCATTGCTTACTGTATACATTAAAGATGTCATCTGCTTAGTTTAGACATGCTTTGTGTCAATGCCATCTGTTTAGTTTCTTTATCGTATATGTGAATCATGCAATGCCATCTTGTCTAGCCAGGCATCATATATGTGAATTTTGCAATGCCACCCTGGTTAGCCAGTCATCTTATATGTGAATTATATCATGGCATCTTTTTTTATTACGTGTTAAATTTGTCAACAATTTTAGTACATTCAATTACTCTTCCTGTGCATCAACCATTCGGCACGGTCATGGAAAAATCTGGAGTGGAAGCAAGGTCTTCAGAGCAGACAATGCTATCTAACGAAGCGCATGTCTTGCTGGTTACCGATAGCTCCTCAGAGGA
>NC_057808.1:374551898-374616368 GCF_018294505.1 Triticum aestivum | reverse complement strand
AGGGTTATGTTGCTCATATCGTGCGTATGGTATCTTGCGTTGCTATGTCATTTGCTTAGTTTAGACATGCTTTGTGTGAATGCCACCTGTTTAGTGTCTAATTACCATATATGTGAATTATGCAATGCCATCTTGTTGCAAGACATTATATATGTGAATTATGCAATGTTATCTTGTTGCAAGGCATTATGTATGTGAATTATGCAATGCCATGCTGTTTAGGCAAGCGTCATATATGTGCATTATATCATGCCGTCCTTTTTTTGTATTTCTCATTGCTTTTGTCGACAATGTTTGTATATTCAACTGCTCTTCCTGTGCATCAGCCATTTGAATTGGTGATGGAGAAATCTGGAGTTAAAACAAGGTCTTCAGAGCAGACAATGCTACCTGCTGAAGTAGATATCTTGCTAGTTACAGATAGCTCTTCCGAGTAGGATTCAGAGGCAGATGACCAGTCCTATTATCCCCCTGAGGTGTATGCTCAAACTTGGCAGGGTTATATTACTCATATAATGCATATGTTGTATTGCAATGCTTAGTTTTTACATCATATACACAATATTGAATGCCATCTCCTTAGTTGACACATCATATATGCGATTGCCCTCTGCTCACTTCCTTAGTATATAAATCATATATTTGAATTATGTCATGCCATGATGTTTACATAGACAACATGTATCTGAATTATGGCATGCCAACCCATTTTCTAAAGACATAATATAGTTATATCATCTCATCCTGTTTACATAGTCATCATATTTTAAATTATGTCATTCTATCCATGAATTATATCATGCCATCATGTTTCCATCGACGGCATGTTTGTGATTTATGGCATGCCAACCACTTTAATAGACACATCGTATAGTTATATCATGTCATCCTGTTTACATAGTCATCATATTTTGAAGTATGTCATTCTATCCTATTTAGTTAGCCATCATACATGTGAAATTGTGTCATGCTATCCTGTTTAATTAGCCATCATATATGTGAAATTATGTCCTGCTATTCTGTTTGCTTAGACAACATAAATGTGAATTATTTCATGCCCTGTTTTCTTCACTACTATCCATTGCACCTGTCTATCTTACAATATCTGTACATTCAATTACTTTTCTTGTTTATCAGCCATTTCAATTGGAGGGAGTGATGGTAGTATCTGTGGGAGTAAAAACACGGTCTTCAGAAAAGATCATGCTACCTGTTGATGCAGATAGAACCACAGTTGTACTTGCCCAAGAACCAGCCCCACCACACATAACCCACACTCATGCAGATTGTACCCCTACCCAGTTGGACAGAGAACCAGCTACACCCCTTCTAACCCCAACCCCAGCAGATAGACACCCAGTTCCCGTTGACACAGCACCGTCTCCACCACAGAGCACCCAAACACGAGCAGTTAGTAAGGCAACTGCAGTGCCCAAATCACGAGGACCACCACTCCGAACCCGAAGTCAACGCTTAAAGCAGAAGAAGAATTGTTCTCAGGTTAGGTTCCGTAGCTATGGTTCATACTACTTTGCTCTTGCATCATTGTATTTACTGATACCAACTAATTCAAATTTGAAGGATGCAACTGAAACTCCAATGGCGCAACAGGTATGTTTTAAACCTGTTTCTTCAACGGGTTTGGCTGTTTGCTGTTGTAACTTGCTCTATGTTGATTTCAGTTTCAATTGAATAAACAGTTATGTTCTCATGCCATGCACATTACAAGTGTTGTTATTGCTGTGTAGTTTCCCACACTTATATTCTGTCTATGCTGCTTTGTCTTAAATAGATATGATTCGAACTGTATCTATCTTGATTTGGCAACATAAACTAGAATGATATAGACCATACAGTGACCATACTACATAGATATATGTTTGTTTCATGTTGTTATCCTGTCCACCTTACTACTGAACTGGTTTACCAAAATGAGTTTCATATACTACATTGTAAACCTGAGATGTGTTTGTTTGTTTCTCTTTTAGAACGCGGATAAAATATTGGAGAAGAGTACCCTGTTATGCAATGGTAAAGGAAGTAATGCAGATAAGTTCAAGATAGTGAGACATCCCTGTTGGTCTCCAAGAAAGCTGATAAAAACTATATTGAAGACACTGAGACAACCCCAAAGTCCTGTGTTGATGTAGTGTTCGAGTTACTGGCTACCACTGCTGGCACCAGCTCTTCGAACTCGTTGTCTGAATCAGTTCGGCTTCTTGAGTCTCAACTTCAAGTTGAAAGACATCGATCAGATGTTATGCGACAGGAAGCCGAAGGACTGAGGAAGTCCCTGTAGAATTCAGATGCATACTTTCTGGTGCAACAACAAGCGCTGGAGGACTTAAGCGCCAAACAAGAGAAAGTTAATAAGCTTGCTAAGCATCTTGCCAGCATTATGGGTACCTAGGATATTGTTTCTTGAGCTCTTCTAAAGTGGTTTCAGTTCTGGACTTGTTGTGCTGCGGCGTTTATATGCTGCTGTGTTCCCTATATTTGCATTGGTGGCGAACTTTGATGCCCAGTGGATGTAATATGTGTAATAGTCGTGATAGCCTAGTGTAAGTTGCTTGCTTATTTATTTCCTTGTTGTCTTGTTTATTTGTTTGCTTGTAGTCAGTGCAGTTCTTTTTCTGCGGTTTGCTAGTGGCTGCAATAACCTATTTTTTAAAACTAGGCCACAATAACCATGGGCTAATATTTACTGTAGTGACACTGGGCCTCCTATGTGCCATAGAAACAGTGGGCCTTCTACGGGCCGTATAAACAGTGGGCCTTCTACGAGCCGTAGAAACAATGGGCCTTCTACGGGTCGTAGAAACAATGGGCCTTCTACGGGCCGTATCATCAATGGGCCTTATACGGGCCGTATGATCGATTGGCCAAACATGGGCCAAACAGACCGCATTCTGGCCATAAACGGGCTAGAGTTGGAATCGTCCGTTCATGGGCCGACCATAACGGGCCATCGTTAATAGGCCATATTTGATGACGCTATGAAAATGGCCCAACGTATTAACGGACCACAAACGGGCCGACTGTAACGACAGGCTGAATTTGGCCCACAAGCAGAAGATGACAGTAACGGGCCGTAAGTAAAGGAATGCTGGAAAATAGCCCAAGAATAAATGGGCTCTGAGAAGGCCGAAAGATAACATGGGTTGGAAACGGCCCAACGGAATAACGGGCCGTTAATGGGTATAAAGTGATACACTATTCATTACAGGTCAGTTTCACCACGGGCCGTTAATGGGTGTAAAGTAATACACTGTTCATTACGGGCCAGTTTCAGCACGGGCCGTTAATAGGCCAAGAGTTACATAGGGCCTCATATGGGCCGAAAGACGTCATGGGCCATACATGGGCCAGAAGTGAAAACGGGCTGGAATCATATTGGATGGCCCAGATGACGCTACTAGGCCTAATTCGAATAGGGCGTAACGGGCCTTGGGTTAGCGGGCTGTAAATGGGCTATATGCGAACATGCCATTAACAGGCTTTCCATGGGCCAGCCCGCCAGCTTTTGACCAAGTCAAACGGGCCGGCCTTTTCACAGGAATGGGCCACTGTTGGGCCGTGCCACGTGTCGACGTATCATAGGCGCCTTCTGTCCAATGAGTGGATGACATCTGTCCCAGCGATGAGCCGACACATGTTTCCTCCAGCCAATGATGATTTTACACGTGGAAAATCCCCATTGGTCGGGGCTGTTAACGGGTTATCGGATCCAAAACCCGACCCGATAGCTTAATGGCGTTCCGTTACAGTGGATGCCACGTGTCGGTCAGCCTTGACGAAAGCACTTCTGTGACGCGCGATTTATCGTCATGGAAGTGGACACTTCCGTGATGATAATTTTGGTAATGTCATGGAACACTTCTACGACAGCACAGGTATGACTATCTTGATTCTGTCACAAATTTGTCATGGATGTACATGCATGACAAAAATCGTGACCTACTGTGACAAACACGTATCATCACGGAAGTGTATTTTTTTGTAGTGATTTCTTTTGAAGCGACAGATTCATGAGCGCCGGAGGCAGACCCGGACCAGCAAGGACGCCGAACTCTTCTCCGGCTTACCAAATACACCAAGGAAACGCCAGAACGAGGTCACCTCCGACTTAACTCCTTCTTATCCTTTGGCAGGTCTCACTCATCAACCACTCAACTCTTCTGACTCGAATTATCAGGAAACTTCACCTTCCTCCGGCGACTCACTCCAGTCCAACATGCCGGCTTTTAAGACCACTCCAGGGTAATGATAATTTAGTTATCCTGCATTCATTTCAACTTTTTATATTTGTACTGATATTTTGATCTTAATGCAGCGGAAAAGCATAGCCCAGCAAAAAGGTGAAGAAGAGCAAGCCGGCCGAAGAGCCCTCCATCAATGAGCCAAAACTCCAAACGGCCGCACCGGAAGCCTCCGTTCCTGTGCCGCCGCTTGAACTGGTTCATGACATGCCAACGCCAACCGCTGACCCGCCTGCTGATCAAGCCGCTGACGGCTCTGTAACCCTTGAAGCTTCCAGCCCGGCCAAGACAGACGACCCACAAGATGCTGATGTTGAAATTACCAGGACTGGCTACACTGAGCCGGGGAGACCTACTGTGCTAGCCAAGTGTTCTGCCAAGGAAGAGCACCTGGAACGCCGTAAGATCAGATTTGACATTGCTGATTATACTCACATGAGCATTGGGGAAATTTTTTCTGGATATCTTAGCCAAGTGCACAGCAGCCGTGACCTCGAAGTTGATATGGTGAAGCAAATGCACCAGAAGTTTGAGGTATAAACTCTTTCCCTTCACTGAATTATCCTTACTATGCCATGTTGGGGAACATAGTAATTTCAAAAAATTTCCTACGCACACGCAAGATCATGGTGATGCATAGCACTGAGAGGGGAGAGTGTCGTCTATGTACCCTCGTAGACCGTAAGCGGAAGCGTTATGACAACGCGGGTGATTTAGTCGTACGTCTTCACGATCGACCGATCCTCAGCACCGAACGTACGGCACCACCGCGTTCAGCACACGTTCAGCTCGGTGATGTCCCGCGAACTCAGATCCAGTAGAGCTTCTGGGAAGAGCTTCGTCAGCACGATGGCGTGGTGACGGTGATGATGATGCTACCGACGCAGGGCTTCGCCTAAGCACCGCTACGATATTACCGAGGTGGATTATGGTGGAGGGGGGCACCGCACACGGCTCAAAGATCAATGATCAATTTTTGTGTCTCCAAGGGGTGCCCCCTCCCCGTATATAAAGGAGCTAGGGGGAGGCGGCTGGCCAGGAGGAGGGCGCGCCAAGGGGGGAGTCCTGCTCCCACGGGGAGTAGGACTCCTCCTTTCCTAGTAGGAGTAGGAGAAGGGAAGGAAGGGAGAGAGGAAGAGAAGGAAAGGGGGGCACGCCCCCCCTTGTCCAATTCGGACAAGAGGGGGAGGGGGCGCGCGGCTGCCCTGGCCGCCCCTTCTCTTCTCCCACTAGGGCCCATTAGGCCCAATATACTCCCCGGGGGGTTCCGGTAACCCCCCCGGTACTCCGGTATATGCCCGAAACCTCCCGAAACACTTCCGGTGTCTGAACATAGTCATCCAATATATCGATCATTACGTCTCGACCATTTCGAGACTCCTCGTCAAGTCCGTGATCATATCAGGGACTCCGAACTACCTTCGATACGTCAAAACACAAAAGCTCATAATACCGATCGTCACAGAACTTTAAGCGTGCGGACCCTACGGGTTCGAGAACTATGTAGACATGACCGAGACACGTGTCCGGTCAATAACCAATAGCGGAACCTGGATACTCATATTGGTTCCCACATATTCTACGAAGATCTTTATCGGTCAAACCGCATAACAACATACGTTTTTCCCTTTGTCATCGGTATGTTACTTGCCCGAGATTCGATCATCGGTATCTTAATATCTAGCTCAATCTCGTTACTGGCAAGTCTCTTTACTCGTTCCGTAGTGCATCATCCCGTAACTAACTCATTAGTCACATTGCTTGCAAGGCTTATAGTGATGTGCATTACCGAGAGGGCCCAGAGATACCTCTCCGACAATCGGAGTGACAAATCCTATTCTTGATCTATGCCAACTCCACGAACACCATCGGAGACACCTATAGAGCACCTTTATAATCACCTAGTTACGTTGTGACGTTTGGTAGCACACAAAGTGTTCCTCCGGTATTCGGGAGTTGCATAATCTCATAGTCATAGGAACATGTATAAGTCATGGAGAAAGCAATAGCAGTAAAACTAAGCGATCAAGTGCTAAGCTAACGAAATGGGTCAAGTCAATCACATCATTATCCTAATGATGTGACCCTGTTAATCAAATGACAACTCAAGTCCATGGCTAGGAAACTCAACCATCTTTGATCAATGAGCTAGTCAAGTAGAGGCATACTAGTGACACTATGTTTGTCTATGTATTCACACATGTATTATGTTTCCGGTTAATACAATTCTAGCATGAATAATAAACATTTATCATGATAAGAGGAAATAAATAATAACTTTATTATTGCCTCTAGGGCATTGATAACCCACAAGTATAGGGGATCGCAACAGTTTTCGAGGGTAGAGTATTCAACACAAATTTATTGATTCGACACAAGGGGAGCCAAAGAATATTCTCAAGTATTAGCAGTTGAGTTGTCAATTCAACCACACCTGGATAACTTAGTATTTGCAGCAAAGTATTTAGTAGCAAAGTAATATGGATGTAATGGTAACGGTAGCAAAAGTAATATGTTTGGGTTTTGTAGTGATTGTAACAGTAGCAACGGAAAAGTAAATAAGCGAAGAACAATATGTTAAAAGCTCGTAGGCATTGGATCGGTGATGGAGAATTATGCTGGATGCGGTTCATCATGTAACAGTCATAACATAGGGTGACACAGAACTAGCTCCAATTCATCAATGTAATGTAGGCATGTATTCCGAATATAGTCATACGTGCTTATGGAAAAGAACTTGCATGACATCTTTTGTCCTACCCTCCCGTGGCAGCGGGGTCCTAGCGGAAACTAAGGGATATTAAGGCCTCCTTTTAATAGAGTACCCGACCAAAGCATTAACACATAGTGAATACATGAACTCCTCAAACTATGGTCATCACCGGGAGTGGTCCCGATTATTGTCACTTCGGGGTTGCCGGATCATAACACAGAGTAGGTGACTATAGACTTGCAAGATAGGATCAAGACCTCACATATATTCATGAAAACATAATAGGTTCAGATCTGAAATCATGGCACTCGGGCCCTAGTGACAAGCATTAAGCATAGCAAAGTCATAGCAACATCAATCTCAGAACATAGTGGATACTAGGGATCAAACCCTAACAAAACTAACTCGATTACATGATAAATCTCATCCAACCCATCACCGTCTAGCAAGCCTACGATGGAATTACTCACGCACGACGGCGAGCATCATGAAATTGGTGATGGAGGATGGTTGATGATGACGATGGCGACGGATTCCCCTCTCCGGAGCCTCGAACGGACTCCAGATCAGCCCTCCCGAGAGAGTTTAGGGCTTGGCGGCGGCTTTGTATCGTAAAACGCGATGAATCCTTCTCTCTGATTTTTTTCTCCCCGAACACGAATATATGGAGTTGGAGTTGAGGTCGGTGGAGCTCCAGGGGGCCCACGAGGCAGGGGGCGCGCCCCCACCCTCGTGGACAAGTGGTGGGCCCCCTGGCCTTGATTCTTTCGCCAATATTTTCAATATTTTCCAAAAATAAGTTCCGTGAAGTTTCAGGTCATTCCGAGAACTTTTGTTTCTGCACATAAATAACACCATGGCAATTCTGCTGAAAACAGCGTCAGTCCGGGTTAGTTCCATTCAAATCATGCAAGTTAGAGTCCAAAACAAGGGCAAAAGTGTTTGGAAAAGTAGATACGACGGACACGTATCAACTCCCCCAAGCTTAAACCTTTGCTTGTCCTCAAGCAATTCAGTTGATAAACTGAAAGTGATAAAGAAAAACTTCTACAAACTCTGTTTGCTCTTGTTGTTGTAAATATGTAAAGCCAACATTCAAGTTTTCAGCAAAGATTATAACTAACCATATTCACAATAAGACTTAGGTCTCATGTTTACTCATATCAATGGTATAATCAACTAGCGAGCAATAATAATAAATCTCGGATGACAACACTTTCTCAAAACAATCATGATATGATATAACAAGATGGTATCTCGCTAGCCCTTTCGGAGACCGCAAAACATAAATCCAGAGCACCTTTAAAGATCAAGGACTGACTAAACATTGTAATTCATGCTAAAAGAGATCCATTCATAGTCATACCCAATATAAATTAACAGTAATGAATGCAAATGACAGCAGTGCTCTCCAGCTGGTGCTTTTTAATAAGAGGGTGATGACTCAACATAAAAGTAAATAGATAGGCCCTTCGCAGAGGGAAGCAGGGATTTGTAGAGGTCCCAGAGCTCGGTTTTGAAACAGAGATAAATAATATTTTGAGCGGCATACTTTCATTGTCAACATAACAACCAAGAGATGGCGATATCTTCCATGCTACACACATTATAGGCGGTTCCCAAATAGAATGGTAAAGTTTATACTCCCCCTCCACCAACAAGCAATAATCCATGGCTTGCTCAAAACAACGAGTGCCTCCAACTAACAACAGTCCCGGGGGAGTTTTGGTTGCAATTATTTTGATTTGATTTGCATAAAGCATGGGACAAGATCATGGTGATGCATAGCAACGAGAGGGGAGAGTGTCGTCTATGTACCCTTGTAGACCGTAAGCAGAAGCGTTATAACAACGCGGTTGATGTAGTCGTACGTCTTCACGATCGACCGATCCTCAGCACCGAACGTACGGCACCTCCGCGCACGTTCAACTCGGTGACGTCCCGCGAACTCACGATCCAGTAGAGCTTCCAGGAAGAGCTTCGTCAGCACGACGGCGTGGTGATGGTGATGATGATGCTACCGATGCAGGGCTTCGCCTAAGCACCGCTACAATATTATCGAGGTGGATTATGGTGGAGGGGGGCACCGCACACGGCTAAAAGATCAATGATAAATTGTTGTGTCTCCAAGGGGTGCCCCCCTCCCCGTATATAAAGGAGCTAGGGGGGCGGCCGGCCAGGAGGAGGGCGCGCCAAGGGGGCAGTCCTACTCCCACCGGGAGTAGGACTCCTCCTTTCCTAGTAGGAGTAGGAGAAGGGAAGGAAGGGAGAGATGAAGAGAAGGAAAGGGGGGCACCGCCCCCCTCCTTGTCCAATTCGGACTAGAGAGGGAGGGGGCGCGTGGCTGCCCTGGCCGCCCCTTCTCTTCTCCCACTAGGACCCATTAGGCCCAATATACTCCCCGGGGGGTTCCGGTAACCCCCCGGTACTCCGGTATATGCCCGAAACCTCCCGAAACACTTCCGGTGTCCGAACATAGTCATCCAATATATCAATCTTTACGTCTCGACCATTTTGAGACTCCTCGTCATGTCCGTGATCATATCCGGGACTCCGAACTACCTTCGGTACATCAAAACAAAAAAACTCATAATACCGATCGTCACAGAACTTTAAGCGTGCGGACCCTACGGGTTCGAGAACTATGTGGACATGACCGAGACACATCTCCGGTCAATAACCAATAGCGGAACCTGGATGCTCATATTGGTTCCTACATATTCTACGAAGATCTTTTCCCGTTCACTTGCACGACCGAACAATGTGAATAATTGCCGTTCACTTGCACTACACGTCTCCGTTCTACAATGGAATATCTCAATCAGTCCATCATATATCGTCATTATTGCCTTTCACTTGCATGACCGAGCGATGTGAATAATAATAATAGTGCACGTGCGTTGGACTAAGCTGGAATCTGCAAGCATTCAATAAACAGGAGAAGACAAGGCAATATGGGCTCTTGGTTAAATCAACAATAATGCATATAAGAGCCACTCTAACAATTTAATCATGGTCTTCTCCTATCGACCCCCAAAGCAAAGAAAAGAAATAAAACTATTTACACGGGAAAGCTCCCAACAAGCAAAATAAGAACGAGAATTATTTTTGGGTTTTATTTTTAATTATTACTACAGCAAGAAAAGTAAACTAACTAAAAGCTATTACTAATTTTTTTGGTTTTCTTAAGGGTTTTCAAACACACAAGAAGAAAGCATAAAAAGGAAAATAAACTAGCATGGATATTACAATGAAAGAGTATGAGCACCGACATCTAGCAATGAGTGTGTGAACGTAAATGTAATGTCGGTGAGAAATACGTACTCCCCCAAGCTTAGGCTTTTGGCCTAAGTTGGTCTATGGCCACGGCTGGCCTGGCGGATATCCAAAGTTGTAGTTGGGGTCGTATTGAGAAGAAGCCTCGAATTGCCACTGGTTGGCAATTGCCTCCGGGTCCCACCGGTAATTAGACTGTCGTGGAGGATCAAATTGTGGTTCCGGCTCTGGCTCTGTGGCTGATGTAGGGTTCCGGTAGGCGTGAATGGCCGCTAGCGGAACGAGATACTGGCATGCAGATAAATCAAACAAGGAAGGAGTAGGCAAGGTAATAGTCTCAGGGTGATGTTTATCAAAGAATAATTTGTATTTAAGCGCCCCTTCCCTATTCTTAAATATAAAGTCATGCGCTACCATACTCTTATAATCTAAATAAACAGTTGGCAGCAATTTTTCTTCTTTTTCATAGTGCCCAATAGGTATGTTATAGTATGCAGCAAGGCGTGAAGCATAAACACCTCCAAAGATGGGGCCCTTTGTACGGTTCAGACTTAACCGTTGGCAATAATACCGCCCATACTAACAGAGTCATCACAGAATAAACCATGGAACAAAATAATAATATCAGGAACACTAAGGTTTCCACAGTTTCCGCGACCAATTAAGCAACGACTAGCAAATATTGCAAAGTAGCGTAAAACAGGAAAATGTATGCTAGTGATTCTCTCATCGGAAACCTTCCTAGTTTCCCCTACAGTAATAGTATCAATAAACCTATCCACATCTTTACGATGTGGTTCCTCTAAGCTACCCTCGAAAGGTATTTTGCAAACCCTGCAAAATTCATATAGTGACATCTTCTTAACCACATCATATAAATGAAACTCTACTGAAGGAGGTGATTCCTTAGGATAATAGTAGAAATTTTGCACAAAAGTATTGGTGAGTAAGAGATACTGTTTGCGTTGGTCGCGGAGGAAGTCGGTGAGGCCTGCATTCTCAGCCAATTCATAAAAATCATCATAAATCCCGGCTGCTCTCAAGAAATCATCGGAAGGCCATTCACACGGCCGAACCTCCGCGGTGCGAGGCAGATTATATTTGGGCCTCTCTGCTTCTTCACTCTGCTTTTCCTTCGAGCTTCGGCTCGATGAGCCCCTCAAAAATCTCTTCATTATTTTCTGAAAATTCTGAAATTTTTAGTAACTTCAAATAAAAGTGAACCAAGCTCAACAAAATCGATAGCAACTACTCCTACAAGTGCCTAGAGACTATATCATGCATTAGAACTACTTGGAACCATATAAATTTGACATGCAAGCTCACGAACATGGTCACCTAGGCAGCACAAATTTGCAATGAATAAAGCACTAGAACAAAAACTAATTGGACCAATGGAGGAGTCACATACCAAGGAACAATCCCCCACAGCAGCTTTGTGAGAGGTGCTTTGAGCAAGGAGATCGAAAATCGCAGCAAAATGAGCTAGAACTCGTGCTTGAGCTGGATGGTGATTTTTTTGGGAGGAAGAAGAAGTGTGTGGGTGCAGGAATAAGTGGAGGGGAGCCACCATGGGCCCACGAGGTAGGGGGGCGCGCCCTGGACCCTCGTGGCCAGGTGCTTGCTCCCCTTGCTGTGTTCTCAGTGCCAGATATTCTCAAATATTCCAGCAAAAATCATATTAAATTGGCAGGGCATTTGGAGAACTTTTATTTTCGGGGTATTTTTATATTGCACGGATAATTCAGAAAACTGACAGAAAATACTATTTTTACTTTATTTCAACTAAATAACAGAAACTAAAAGAAGGGTACAGAAGGTTGTGGCTTCTAACTTCATCCATCTCATGTTCCTCAAAAGGAATCCACTAACAAGGTTGATTAGGTCTTGTTAACAAACTCATTCCAACTAACATGGAACCGGAGAAATTTTGAATAACACTATGTTACCTCAACGGGGATATGCACATTCCCAATAATAAGAATATCATATTTATTCTTGACAGTAGGAAGAGGAAATTCAAAACCTCCAAAAATAATCGATGGAATTTTTCCAATAGAATTGATACTATGAACTTGAGGTTGTTTCCTCGGAAATTGTACCGTGTGCTCATTACCATTAACATGAAAAGTGACATTGCCTTTGTTGCAATCAATAACAGCCCCTATAGTATTCAAAAAGGGTCTTCCAAGAATAATAGACATACTATCGTCCTCGGGAATATCAAGAATAACAATGTCCGTTAAAATAGTAACGCTTGCAACCACAACAGGCACATCCTCACAAATACCGACATGTATAGCAGTTGATTTATCAACCATTTGCAAAGATATTTAAGTAGGTGTCAACTTATTCAAATCAAGTCTACGATATAAAGAGAGAGGCATAACACTAACACCGGCTCCAAGATCACATAAAGCAGTTTTAACATAATTTCTTTTAATGGAGCATGGTATAGTGGGTACTCCCGGATCTCCAAGTTTCTTTGGTATTCCACCTTTAAAAGTGTAATTAGCTAGCATGGTGGAAATTTCAGCTTCCGGTATCTTTCTTTTATTGGTAACAATTTCTTTCATATACTTAGCATAAGGATTCATTTTAAGCATATCAGTCAAACGCATACACAAAAAGATAGGTCTAATCATTTCAGCAAAGCGCTCAAAATCCTCATCATCCTTTTTCTTGGATGGTTTGGGAGGAAAAGGCATGGGTTTCTGAACCCATGGTTCTCTTTCTTTACCGTGTTTCCTAGCAACAAAGTCTCTCTTATCATAACGTTGATTCTTTGATTGTGGGTTATCAAGATCAACAGCAGGTTCAATTTCTACATCATTGTCATTGCTAGGTTGAGCATCATCATGAACATCATCATTAACATTATCACTAGTTTCATGTTCATTACCAGATTGTGTTTCAGCATCAGAAATAGAAATATCATTTGGATTCTCAGGTGGTTCAGCAATAGGTTCACTAGAAGCATGCAAAGTCCTATCATTTTTCTTTTTCTTCTTTTTAGAAGGACTAGGTGCATCTATATTATTTCTCTGAGAATCTTGCTCAATTCTCTTAGGATGACCTTCAGGATACAAATGTTCCTGAGTCATTTTACCAGTTCTAGTAGCCACTCTAACAGCAAAATCATTATTCTTACTATTCAATTCATTGAGCAAATCATTTTGAGCTTTAAGTAGTTGTTCTACTTGAGTGGTAACCATAGAAGCATGTTTACTAATGAGTTTAAGTTCACCTTTAACTCTAGACATATAATCACCCAAGTGTTCAATCATATAAGCATTTTGTTTTAATTGTCTACCAAAATAAGCATTAAAATCTTCTTGCTTAACCATAAAGTTATCAAACTCATCCAAACATTGGCTAGCAAACTTAGTAGGAGGGATTTCAGCTTTATCATATCTATAGAGAGAATTTACCTTTACTACATGTGTCGGGTTATCAAGACCATGAGTTTCTTCAATGGGTAATGGATTAAGATCATATATTTCTTCAACAGGCAGCAAATTAAGACCATGTATTTCTTCAATAGGAGGTACATTCTTAACATCTTCGGTTTTTATACCTTTTTCCTTCATAGATTTCTTTGCCTCTTGCATATCTTCAGGACTGAGAAATAGAACACCCCTCTTCTTCGGAGTTGGTTTAGGAATATGCTCAGGAGTTGGCTCAGGAAGTGCCCAATTATTTTCATTGGTCAACATATTATTCAATAGAATTTCAGCTTCATCCAGTGTTCTTTCCCTGAAAACAGAACCAGCACAACTATCCAGGTGGTCTCTGGAAGCATCGGTTAGTCCATTATAGAAGATATCAAGTATTTCATTTTTCTTAAGAGGATGATCAGGCAAAGCATTAAGTAATTGGAGAAGCCTCCCCCAAGCTTGTGGGAGACTCTCTTCTTCAATTTGCACAAAATTATATATTTCCCTTCAAGCAGCTTGTTTCTTATGAGCAGGGAAATATTTAGCAGAGAAGTAATAAATCATATCCTGGGGACTACGCACACAACCAGGATCAAGAGAATTAAACCATATCTTAGCATCACCCTTTAATGAGAACAGAAATATTTTAAGGATATAAAAGTAGCGAGTTCTCTCATCATTAGTGAACAGGGTGGCTATATCATTTAATTTAGTAAGATGTGCCACAACAGTTTCAAATTCATAGCCATAGAAAGGATCATATTCAACCAAAGTAATTATATCGGGATCAATAGAGAATTCATAATCCTTATCAGTAACAAAAATAGGTGAAGTAGCATAAGCAGGATCATATTTCATTCTAGCATTCAGAGTTTTTTGTTTCAGCTTAGCTAATAATTTCTTAAGATCACTTCTATCATTGCAAGCAAGAAAGTCTCTTTTAGTTTCTTCATCCATAACATAGCCCTCAGGCACAACAGGCAATTCATATTTATTAGGAGAGCCTTCATCATCACTCTCATCAATATTATCAGTTTCAATAATTTCATTCTCTCTAGACCTAGCAAGTTGTTCATCAAGAAATTCACCAAGTGGCACAGTAGTATCAAGCATAGAAGTAGTTTCATCATAATTATCATGCATAGCAGAAGTGGCATCATCATAACATGCGACATATCAAAATTAATAGCAGAATCAGGTTTAGGTGTCGCAAGTTTACTCAAAACAGAAGGTGAATCAAGTGCAGAGCTAGATGGCACTTCCTTACCTCCCCTCGTAGTTGAGGGATAAATTTTTGTTTTCTCGTCTTTCAAGTTCTTCATAGTGACCAGCAGATATAAATCCCAAGTGACTCAAAGAATAGAGCTATGCTCCCCGGCAACGGCACCAGAAAATAGTCTTGATAACCCACAAGTATAGGGGATCACAACAGTTTTCGAGGGTAGAGTATTCAACCCAAATTTATTGATTCGACACAAGGGGAGCCAAAGAATATTCTCAAGTATTAATTAGCAGTTGAGTTGTCAATTCAATCACACCTGGATAACTTAGTATCTGCAGCAAAGTATTTAGTAGCAAAGTAATATGGAAGTAATAGTAACGGTAGCAAAAGTAATATTTTTGGGTTTTGTAGTGATTGTAACAGTAGCAACGGAAAAGTAAATAAGCGAAGAACAATATGTAAAAAGCTCGTAGGCATTGGATCGGTGATGGAGAATTATGCCGGATGCGGTTCATCATGTAACAGTCATAACATAGGGTGACACAGAACTAGCTCCAATTCATCAATGTGATGTAGGCATGTATTCCGAATATAGTCATACGTGCTTATGGAAAAGAACTTGCATGACATCTTTTGTCCTACCCTACCGTGGTAGCGGGGTCCTAGCGGAAACTAAAGGATATTAAGGCCTCCTTTTAATAGAGTACCGGACCAAAGCATTAACACATAGTGAATACATGAACTCCTAAAACTATGGTCATCACCGGGAGTGGTCCCGATTATTGTCATTTCGGGGTTGCCAGATCATAACAAATAGTAGGTGACTATAGACTTGCAAGATAGGATCAAGAACTCACATATATTCATGAAAACATAATAGGTTCAGATCTGAAATCGTGGCACTCGGGCCCTAGTGACAAGCATTAAGCATAGCAGAGTCATAGCAACATCAATCTCAGAACATAGTGGATACTAGGGATCAAACCCTAACAAAACTAACTCGATTACATGATAAATCTCATCCAACCCATCACCGTCCAGCAAGCCTACGATGGAATTACTCACGCACGGCAGTGAGCATCCTGAAATTGGTGATGGAGGATGGTTGATGATGACGATGGCGACGGATTCCCCTCTCCGGAGCCCCGAACGCACTCCAGATCAGCCCTCCCGAGAGAGTTTAGGGCTTGGCGGCGGCTCCGTATCGTAAAACGCGATGAATCCTTCTCTCTAATTTTTTCTCCCCGAACACGAATATATGGAGTTGGAGTCGAGGTCGGTGGAGCTCCAGGGGGCCACGAGGCAGGGGGCGCGCGCAGGGGGGTAGGCGCGCCCCCACCCTCGTGGACAGGTGTTGGGCCCACTGGCCTTGATTCTTTCGCCAATATTTTTAACATTTTCCAAAAATAAGTACCGTGGAGTTTCAGGTCATTCCAAGAACTTTTGTTTCTGAGAATAAATAATACCATGGCAATTCTGCTGAAAATAGCGTCAGTCCGGGTTAGTTCCATTCAAATCATGCAAGTTAGAGTCCGAAACAAGGGAAGAAGTGTTTGGAAAAGTAGATACGACGGAGACGTATCAGGCATATTTCCTTCAGTCTCCCACTTGCACTAGACTCAATAATCTAGATTACACAGTAATGATTCTAACACTCATGGAGTTTTTGTGTTGATCATGTTTTGCTCGTGGAAGAGCCTTAGTCAACGGGTCTGCAACATTCACATCCGTATGTACCTTGCAAATCTCTATGTCTCCCACCTGGACTTGATCCCGGATGGAATTGAAGCATCTCTTGATGTGCTTGGTTCTCTTGTGAAATCTGGATTCCTTTGCCAAGGCAATTGCACCAGTATTGTCACAAAAGATTTTCATTGGACCCGATGCACTAGGTGTGACACCTAGATTGGATATGAATTCCTTCAGCCAAACTCCTTCATTTGCTGCTTTCGAAGCAGCTATGTACTCCGCTTCACACGTAGATCCCGCCACGACGCTTTGTTTAGAACTGCACCAACTGACAGCTCCACTGTTCAATAAAAACACGTATCCGGTTTGCGATTTAGAATCGTCCGGATCAGTGTCAAAGCTTGCATTGATGTAACCTTTTACGACGAGCTCTTTGTCACCTCCATAAACGAGAAACATATCCTTAGTCCTTTTCAGGTATTTCAGGATGTTCGTGACCGCTGTCCAGTGATCCACTCCTGGATTACTTTGGTACCTCCCTGCTAAGCTGATAGCAAGGCACACATCAGGTGTGGTACACAGCATTGCATACATGATAGAGCCTATGGCTGAAGCATAGGGAACACTTTTCATTTTCTCTCTATCTTCTGCAGTGGTCGGGCATTGAGTCTGACTCAACTTCACACCTTGTAACACAGGCAAGAACCCTTTCTTTGCTTGATCCATTTAGAACTTCTTCAAAACTTTGTCAAGGTATGTGCTTTGTGAAAGTCCAATTAAGCGTCTTGATCTATCTCTATAGATCTTGATGCCCAATATGTAAGCAGCTTCACTGAGGTCTTTCATTGAAAAACTCTTATTCAAGTATCCTTTTATGCTATCTAGAAATTCTATATCATTTCCAATCAACAATATGTCATCCACATATAATATTAGAAATGCTACAAAGCTCCCACTCACTTTCTTGCAAATACAGGCTTCTCTAAAAGTCTGTATAAAACCATATGCTTTGATCACACTATCAAAACGTTTATTCCAACTCCGAGAGGCTTGCACCAGTCCATAAATGGATCGCTGGAGCTTGCACACTTTGTTAGCAGCCTTTGGATCGACAAAACCTTCTGGTTGCATCATATACAACTCTTCTTCCAGAAATCCATTCAGGAATGCAGTTTTGACATCCATTTGCCAAATTTCATAATCATAAAATGCGGCAATTGCTAGCATGATTCGGACAGACTTAAGCATCGCTACGGGTGAGAAAGTCTCATCGTAGTCAACCCCTTGAACTTGTCGAAAACCTTTCACAACAAGTCGAGCTTTGTAGATGGTAACATTACCGTCAGCGTCAGTCTTCTTCTTGAAGATCCATTTATTTTCTATGGCTTGCCGATCATCGGGAAAGTCAACCAAAGTCCACACTTTGTTCTCATACATGGATCCCATCTTAGATTTCATGGCCTCAAGCCATTTTGCGGAATCTGGGCTCACCATCGCTTCTTCATACTTCGTAGGTTCGCATTGGTCAAGTAACATGACCTCTAGAATAGGATTTCCATACCACTCTGGTGCGGATCTTACTCTGGTTGACCTACGAGGTTCGGTAGTAACTTGATATGAAGTTTCATGATCAATATCATTAGCTTCCTCACTAATTGGTGTAGGTGTCACAGAAACCGGTTTCGGTGATGAACTACTTTCCAATAATGGAGCAGGTACAATTACCTCATCAAGTTCTACTTTCCTCCCACTTAGATAGACATCCCTCTAATCATCTAAGTGATCACGTGATCCATATCAACTAAACCAGAAATGATCATCACGTGAGATGGAGTAGTTTTCAATGGTGAACATCACTATGTTGATCATATCTACTATATGATTCACGCTCGACCTTTCGGTCTCAGTGTTCCGAGGCCATATCTGCATATGCTAGGCTCGTCAAATTTAACCCGAGTATTCTGCGTGTGCAAAACTGTCTTACACCCGTTGTAGATGAACGTTGAGCTTATCACACCCGATCATCACGTGGTGTCTCGGCACGACGAACTTTGGCAACGGCGCATACTCAGGGAGAACACTTTTACCTTGAAATTTAGTGAGAGATTATCTTATAATGCTATCGTCAAACAAAGCAGAATAAGATGCATAAAAGATAAACATCACATGCAATCAATATAAGTGATATGATATGGCCATCATCATCTTGTGCCTCTGATCTCCATCTCCAAAGCACCGTCATGATCACCACCGTCACCGGTGCGACACCTTGATCTCCATCGTAGCATCGTTGTCGTCTCGCCAACTATTGCTTCTACGACTATCGCTACCGCTTAGTGATAAAGTAAAGCAATTACAGGGCGATTGCATTGCATACAATAAAGCGACAACCATATGGCTCCTGCCAGTTGCCGATAACTCCGTTACAAAACATGATCATCTCATACAATAAATATAGCATCATGCCTTGACCATATCACATCACAACATGCCCTGCAAAAACAAGTTAGGCATCCTCTACTTTGTTGTTGCAAGTTTTACGTGGCTGCTACGGGCTGAGCAAGAACCGTTCTTACCTACGCATCAAAACCACAACGATATTTCGTCAAGTTAGTGTTGTTTTAACCTTCACAAGGATCGGGCGTAGCCACACTCGGTTCAACTAAAGTTGGAGAAACTGACACCCGCCAGCCACCTGTGTGCAAAGCACGTCGGTAGAACCAGTCTCGCGTAAGCGTACGCGTAATGTCGGTCCGGGCCGCTTCATCCAACAATACCGCTGAACCAAAGTATGACATGCTGGTAAGCAGTATGACTTGTATCGCCCACAACTCACTTGTGTTCTACTCGTGCATATAACATCTACGCATAAACCTGGCTCGGATACCACTGTTGGGGAACGTAGTAATTTCAAAAAAATTCCTACGCACACGCAAGATCATGGTGATGCATAGCAACGAGAGGGGAGAGTTTTGTCTACGTACCCTCGTAGACCGTAAGCGGAAGCGTTATAACAACGCGGTTGATGTAGTCGTACGTCTTCATGATCGACCGATCCTCAGCACCGAACGTACGGCACCTCCGCGTTCAGCACACTTTCAACTCGGTGACATCCCGCGAACTCACGATCCAGTAGAGCTTCTAGGAAGAGCTTCGTCAGGACGACGGCGTGGTGACGGTAATGATGATGCTAACGACGCAGGGCTTCGCCTAAGCACCCTACAATATTATCGAGGTAGATTATGGTGGAGGGGAGCACCGCACACGGCTAAAAGATCAATGATAAATTGTTGTGTTTCCAAGGGGTGCCCCCCTCCCCGTATATAAAGGAGCTAGGGGGGGCGGCCGGCCAGGAGGAGGGCGTGCCAAGGGGGGAGTCCTACTCCCACGGGGAGTAGGACTCCTCCTTTCCTAGTAGGAGTAGGAGAAGGGAAGGAAGGGAGAGAGGAAGATAAGGAAAGGGGGGCGCCGCCCCCCTCCTTGTCCAATTTGGACTAGAGGGGGAGGGGCGTGTGGCTTCCCTGGACGCCCCTCCTCTTCTCCCACTAGGGCCCATTAGGCCCAATATACTCCCCGGGGGGGTTCCGGTAACCCCCCGATACTCCGGTATATGCCCGAAACCTCCCGAAACACTTCCGGTGTCCGAACATAGTCATCCAATATGTCGATATTTACGTCTCGACCATTTCGAGACTCCTCGTCATGTCCGTGATCATATCCGGGACTCCGAACTACCTTCGGTACATCAAAACACAAAAACTCATAATACCGATCGTCACAGAACTTTAAGCATGCCGACCCTACGGGTTCGAGAACTATGTAGACATGACCGAGACACGTCTCCGGTCAATAACCAATAGCGGAACCTGGATGCTCATATTGGTTCCTACATATTCTACGAAGATCTTTATCGGTCAAACCGCATAACAACATACGTTGTTCCCTTTGTCATCGGTATGTTACTTGCCCGAGATTCGATCATCGGTATCTTAATACCTAGCTCAATCTCGTTGCCGGCAAGTCTCTTTACTCGTTCCGTAGTGCATCATCCCGTAACTAACTCATTAGTCACATTGCTTGCAAGGCTTATAGTGATGTGCATTACCGAGAGGGCCCAGAGATACCTCTCCGACAATCGGAGTGACAAATCCTATTCTTGATCTATGCCAACTCCACGAACACCATCGGAGACACCTGTAGAGCACCTTTATAATCACCCAGTTACGTTGTGACGTTTTGTAGCACACAAAGTGTTCCTCCGGTATTCGGGAGTTGCATAATCTCATAGTCATAGGAACATGTATAAGTCATGGAGAAAGCAATAGCAGTAAAACTAAACGATCAAGTGATAAGCTAACGAAATGGGTCAAGTCAATCACATCATTCTCCTAATGATGTGACCCCGTTAATCAAATGACAACTCATGTCCATGGCTAGGAAACTCAACCATCTTTGATCAACGAGCTAGTCAAGTAGAGGCATACTAGTGACACTATGTTTGTCTATGTATTCACATGTATTATGTTTCCGGTTAATACAATTCTAGCATGAATAATAAACATTTATCATGATATGAGGAAATAAATAATAACTTCATTATTGCCTCTAGGGCATATTTCCTTCATGACAGCCCCGAAGTCTATTGCTTATGATGAATATGCTGTAGATCCGTAGTCCCAAAGGGCCGGTTTAATCAACATGAATGAGTCGGTCCTTCACATGCTTGTGCAGAATATAGTCCTCGTGTAGATTTAACAGCAATATGCATTAGCCCCCAAGTGCCAAGTACTCTTGCTTGCAAAGTGCTTGGGACTTGCTCTCATGAACCGCCACTTTAGATAAAACCTTCGTTAGTCATTAGCCCCCAAGTGCCAAGTGTTGTTGCTTGCAAAAGGCTTGGCACTTAATATTGTATGCTAATATTCATGATTTTTGACCCGGTATTTGTACAGACCACCACTACTCAACTTCAATCAGAACTGTCTGAATTGAAGAACCGTCTGGAGGCTCAGGAGACCGAAACTCAAAAAGCCAATTCCAAATTTGAATTCAGTGTGGCTGAATAAGAGAAATTGAAATCCGAGTTTGAGGTTGAGAAGAAAGCCTGGGCTGAAGAAAAAATTGCCTTAACCCAACAAGCTGAAACAACAGAAACGGCTCTTGAAGAAGTGACCACTGAATTGTCTGGCTTAAAACGCCATGTATCTTGGATGGTCTCAGCAATCTTTGGTAAGTCGCCCTGCAAGTTTCAAATATTGAATCTTTCTAGTGATCATATGAATTGTCATTAACTCACCTGATTTTGCTATACAGGCCCCAGGAGCTCCAACCTCAACCAGGACATGCTGGTGAAGCTGAAGGCGGTTTACACGCTCGTGGAACAACTTTATACTGGATCTCAGCGTGCCTTGGCCACAGTTGCCCTGTCAAACGAAGTCCCCACACTCCTGGTGGATGTTCTAAAGAGGCTTTCTGTGCTACCCCAGCGGTTCAATGAATTAAGGCGGTCATCTGCAAGAGCCGGAGCCGTGGCTGCTTTAAGCCGGGCCAAGGTGTGGCTACCAGAGTTAGACCCGGCGGACATCGCCATTGGATATCCAAGCCTTAAGGAGGATGGCACATCATTTGAACAGAAGGACTTCGCCGCTTGTGTGAAGGAAATACGCCCTGTGGCCACCCTGATTGCTGATGAGGCGGATCTCACAAAGTACCAGCTGGGTTATGATGCGGAAAATCAAAGGATTCCAGCGCCGCATTATAAAGTGACCAGCCTGATCCCTCCAATCCGTAAGCATACCTTCGCCCCTGAAGTTGACCCGGCCAGACTAATTGATGATGAAGCTGAATTTGAAGCTTTGAATGGCATTGACTGGTCATCATCAACCTTCCAGGACAGGGAACAGGACGGAGGAGCGGAAAGGGTTGATCTGGAAGCTTCAGGCCAACAAGAGAATTGACCCGCCGGGCGGCTCATATTTGTACCTTGCTGGAAAACAATTTAATCATTTGTACTCGGCGAGTCATGTAATAGGGTAGAAATGACTTTGCTTTGTCATGCCATCGTGCACGTTTTGGTGCTCAACACTGTTAAGCCGCCGCCTTATACTCTCCCCTTTTTAAACTTATCATCTGTTTTCTTTATGCATAAGAAAGTCTTTGAACTATCCTGCACACAGAAATAGATCACAAGAACCCTTGGCAGCTTACCGCAGGACGGGTCATAATATGTTTCATACAATCATTAATTTTGAAAGAAGAGACACAGACAAGCCTATTATGAATTATAACTTCGAAACACAACTATAATATCATACCTGTGATTTTGAATTTGCACTGCCGGTTCATGTGACCTGAACAGTAAGGGTGATAACCCAATCCTTAGAAGCCAACACTTCCAAATGTATGATGATTGTCATACACTGGCGACTTATTGTCCAAAACCAAGCCGGGTTAAATTTGAACCACACTTATACTTAGATCTGGACAAAAGCCTCAAGACAATAACAAAGATTGTTTGCAAAAACTTAAGCAAAATAGAAAGAAAAATTTGAGGCTTCTGATTCGAATACGATCAGTAAACCAGACCAAAGGGGTTAAGCTAGGATTCGAATACGATCATGTAGCCCCCAGTGGCTTTGGCGTTGCGCCGATCAAGAGGGTACCGACAGCTATGTTCTCTTTGGTTCGAATATGACCTATGTTTGAACAGGAAGCCCCCAAATGACCTTGAGAGTTTTTTAACGACTCTGATTCGAATACGATCAAAGTCGGACCCAAAAGGGGTTAAGCTATGATTCGAATACGATCAAGAAGCCCCCTAGTGAGTTTGGCATTGTGCCGATCAAGAGGGTACCGACAGCTATGTTCTCTTTGGTTCGAATACGACCTATGTCTGAACAGGAAGCCCCCTAGTGATCATGAGGTTTAACAGCTAGATTCGAATACTATCATGAGCCGGACCAAAGGGTTAGGCTGGATTCGAGTACGACCAGCCCCCAATTGGTCGTTTGAAATTATGATGATGAAGACATATGATCATTGAGGATGAAAAGGACAGAGGTCCTGTTTTATTACTTATCATAATATATACATTGTCAAAATATGTACATTATGAGAGCCGGTGGCTCATGTATAGTAAGGCCGAAGATGAGCGACATTCCACGGCCGGCGGGTCTCTTCCTCCGACTTACGTGAGTCTTTCTGCTCTCGAACATCCATAAGGTAGTATGACCCGTTGTTCAAGTTCTTGCTGACCACAAAAGGCCCTTCCCAAGGTGGGGATAACTTGTGTGCATTGGTTTGATCCTGGATGAGCCGGAGCACCAAGTCACCTTCTTGAAAGGTTCTGGACTTAACTCGGCGGCTGTGATAACGACACAGGTCCTGTTGGTAAATCGCCGAGCGGGCTGCTGCCAAGTCACGCTTTTCATCTAATAGGTCGAGTGCATCCTGACGGGCTTGTTCGTTATCAGCTTCAACGTAAGCCGCCGCGCGGGGCGAGTCATGACGGATGTCACTAGGTAGAACTGCCTCTGCTCCGTAAACCATGAAGAAAGGCGTATAACCCGTAGACCTGTTAGGGGTAGTATTGATGCTCCATATCATAGAGGGTAACTCCTCCACTCAACAACCCGGCGTCCATTGTAAAGGAACCATAAGCCAGGGCTTGATGCCTTTCAAGATTTCCTGATTGGCTCTTTCAGCTTGACCATTGGATTGGGGGTGAGCTACTGATGAAACATCAAGCCGGATATGCTCACGTTGACAGAACTCTTCCATGGCGCCCTTGGATAGATTAGTACCATTGTCAGTTATAATGCTGTGTGGAAAGCCAAAACGAAAGATCACCTTTTTCATGAATTGAACCGCCATGGCTGCGTTCACTTACTAACCGGCTCCGCCTCAACCCACTTTGTGAATTTGTCAACCGCCGCCAAAAGGTGAGTCTTTTTATCTTTGGATCTTTTGAAAGGCCCAACCATGTCGAGTCCCCAGACTGCAAACGGCCAAGTAATTGGAATCATCCTCAATTCTTAAGCCGGCACGTGAGCCCGTCGTGAGAATTTCTGGCAACCATCACATTTACTGACCAGATCCTCCGCATCATCATGAGCCGTTGATGTCTACTATGCAACGTTCTTCTTGTAGACGTTGTTGGGCCTCCAAGTGCAGAGGTTTGTAGGACAGTAGCAAATTTCCCTCAAGTGGATGACCTAAGGTTTATCAATCCGTGGGAGGCATAGGATGAAGATGGTCTCTCTCAAACAACCCTGCAACCAAATAACAAAGAGTCTCTTGTGTCCCCAACACACCCAATACAATGGTAAATTGTATAGGTGCACTAGTTCGGCGAAGAGATGGTGATACAAGTGCAATATGGATGGTAGATATAGGTATTTGTAATCTGAAAATATAAAAACAGCAAGGTAACTAATGATAAAAAGTGAGCGTAAACGGTATTGCAATGCTAGGAAACAAGGCCTAGGGTTCATACTTTCACTAGTGCAGGTTCTCTAAAAAATAATAACATAATTGGATCATATAACTATCCCTCCACATGCAACAAAGAGTCACTCCAAAGTCACTAATAGCGGAGAACAAACGAAGAGATTATGGTAGGGTACGAAACCACCTCAAAGTTATTCTTTCCGATCAATCCATTGGGCTATTCCTATAAGTGTCACAAATAGCCCTAGAGTTCGTAGTAAAATAACACCTTAAGACACACATCAACCAAAACCCTAATGTCACCTAGATACTCCAATGTCACCTCAAGTATCCGTGGGTATGATTATACGATATGCATCACACAATCTCAGATTCATCTATTCAAACCAACACAAAGTACCTTAGAGAGTGCCCCAAAGTTTGTCCCGGAGAGTCAAGACAAAAACGCGTGCCAACCCCTATGCATAGGTTCATGGGCGGAACCCGCAAGTTGATCACCAAAACATACATCAAGTGAATCAATAGAATAACCCATTGTCACCACGGTTATCCCACACAAGACATACATCAAGTGTTCTCAAATCATTAAAAGACTCAATCCGATAAGATAACTTCAAAGGGAAAAATCAATCCATTACAAGAGAGTAGAGGGGGAGAAACATCATAAGATCCAACTATAATAGCAAAGCTCGCGATACATCAAGATCGTATCACCTCAAGAACACGAGAGAGAGATCAAACACATAGCTACAGGTACATACCCTCAGCCCCGAGGGTGAACTACTCCCTCCTCATCGTGGAGAGCGCCGGGATGATAAAGATGGCCACCGGTGAGGGATCCCCCCTCCGGCAGGGTGCCAGAATAGGGTCCCGATTGGTTTTTGGTGGCTATAGAGGCTTGCGGCGGTGGAACTCCCGATCTATTCTGTTCCCCGAAGGTTTTAGGGTATATTGGTATATATAGGAGGAAGAAATACGTCAGGGGAGCCACAAGGGGCCCACGAGGGTGGAGGGCACGCCCAGGGGGGTGGGCGCGCCCCCTGCCTCGTGCCTTCCTTGTTAATTCCCTGACGTGCACTCCAAGTCCCCTGGATTGCTTCCGTTCCAAAAATAACTTTCCCGAAGGTTTCATTCTGTTTGGACTCCGTTTGATATTCCTTTTCTGCGAAACACTGAAACAAGGGAAAAAACAGAAACTGGCACTGGGCTCTGGGTTAATAAGTTAGTCCCAAAAGTATTATAGAAGTGCATAATAAAGCCCATAAACATCCAGGACGAATAATATAATAGCATGAAAACTTCATAAATTATAGATACGTTGGAGACATATCAGCATCCCCAAGCTTAATTCCTGCTCGTCCTCGAGTAGGTAAATGATAAAAGAAATAACTTATGAAGTGTGAATGCTAGAAGGTGCACAAGTTTGATCAATGATAATTTCAATCACCTTTTCTAGCATCAATATATGTCATAACAGTAGCTCAACTCATAGAACTTTTCATGATCAAGTAACAAACTATTCACATGTTTAAAGTATAGATCATAAACTTTCTTGAAAACTAACAAACTATGTTCTCAATCATCAAACAATTGCAATTCATCTTACTTTCAGGAAGAGTCTATGTCAGAGCTTTGATTCAGCAAACTTCACATACTCAACTATCATTTAGTCTTCCATGATTGCTACCACTCAAAGCATATTTTTAGAACAAAGAGCATTCATCGAACACATAGAAAGATAGGGGCTTAATGTTTCGCCTCCCAACCTTTTACCTCAAGGGTAATGTAAACAATAATAATTCATGCTCAAATATATTTGAATGGCCATATATGCTTAGATCTTTCCATCACATGATGCTTTCCAACTAAAGAGTAGGATGGAATGAGAAGGAATACTACTGACTCTTGCATAAAAGTAAAAGATAGGCCCTTCGCAGAGGGAAGCAGGGATTTGCAGAGGTGCCAGAGCTCAAAGCAAAAACAGAGATGAAAATAATTTTGAGAGGTATGCTTTCATTGTCAACATAACGACCAAGAGTTCCCAATATCTTCCATACTACATACATTATAGGCGGTTCCCAAACATAAAGGTAAAGATTTTTACTCCCCCTCCACCAACATTCATCAATCCATGGCTTGCCCGAAACAACGGGTGCCTCCAACTAACATCAATCCTGGGGGAGTTTTGTTTGCAATTATTTTTGATTTGATTTCGTTCTTTTGATCATGGGACTGGACATCCCAGTTACCAACCATTTTCTCGTGAATGATGAGCGGAGTCCACACATCGTGAGAATAACCCACCTAGCATGGAAGATACTGCTAGCCCCTAGTCGCTACATGAGCGATTCGGGCATACAAAACAGATATTATTTGAAGGTTTAGAGATTGGCACATGCAAATTTACTTGGAACGGCAGGTAAATACCGCATATAGGTAGATATGGTGGACACTCATGGAAGAAACTTGGTTCAAGGAATTTGGATGCACAAGCAGTATTCCCGCTTAGTACAGATATTTTGGCTAGCAAAGGATTCTAAATAGCAAGCACCACATGTTAGAGGATCCATAACAATATAACTTCTATACAAATATACCCAAGCATAACTCATTATGTTGTCTTACTTGTCCAACTTCAACTAATTTTCTCAGGTTTGAAAATAATTAATGGGGATCACAATCATAGAATATGTCCAAGATAGTATATTTATATGTGAAATATCTCTTCCGTTAATATTCTTTCATGAATTGTTCAAGTGACCAATACAATGTTTGCTAACCTTCAATAAATTTACCACCTCTACTTCTTATATGTGAAGGAATTACTCCCCATGGGAAAGGCATATGAAACATATATAGTTTCAGATTTATGACATTCAAATCATTCAACCATTTACTCATAGGATATAAGTGAAGCACACGAGTAAATGACAAACTACTCCAAAAGATATAAGTGAAGATCAATGAGTAGTTAAATAATTATGTAGCTATGTGAAGACTCTCTAACATTTAAGAATTTCAGATCTTGGTATTTTATTCAAACAACAAGCAAAGCTAAAGAAATAAAATGACGCTCCAAGCAAAACACATATCATGTGGTGAATAAAAATATAGCTCCAAGTAAAGTTACCGATGAACGAAGACGAAAGAGAGGATGCCATCCGGGGCATCCCCAAGCTTAGGCTCTTGGTTTTCCTTGAATATTACCTTGGGGTGCCTTGGTAATCCCCAAGCTTAGGCTCTTTCCACTCCTTATTCCATAGTCCATCAAATCTTTACCCAAAACTTGAAAACTTCACAACACAAAACTTAACAGAAAACTCGTAAGCTCCGTTAGCGAAAGAAAACAAAACACTACTTCAAGGTACTGTAATGAACTCATTATTTATTTGTATTGGTGTTAAATCTACTGTATTCCAACTTCTCTATGGTTTATAAACTATTTTACTAGCCATAGATTCATCAAAATAAGCAAACAACACACGAAAAACAGAATCTGTCAAAAACAGAACAGTCTGTATTAATCTGTAACTAACGCAAACTTATGGAACTCCAAAAATTCTAAAATAAATTGGTGGAGCTGAGTAATTTGTCTAGTAATCATATGCAAAAATAATCAACTAAATAGCACTCTCCACTAAAAAGTTTTGGCTAATCTCGTGAGCGCTAAAGTATCTGTTTTTTACAGCATGATCATAAAGACTTCACCCAAGTCTTCCCAAAGGTTCTACTTGGCACAAACACTAATTAAAACACGAAACCACATCTAAACTGAAGATAGATGGATTATTTATTCCTAAGCAGAACCAAAAAGCAAGAAACTAAAATAAAATTGGGTTGCCTCCCAGCAAGCGCTAACGTTTAACGCCCCTAGCTAGGCATGATGATTTCAATGATGCAAGCATAAAAGATAAGAATTGAAACATAAAGAGAGCATCATGAAGAATATGAGTAGCACATTTAAGTCTAACCCACTTCCTATGCATAGGGATTTTTTGAGCAAACAACTTATGGGAACAATAATCAACTACCATAGGAAGGCAAAACAAGCATAACTTCAAAACTTTAAGCACATAGAGAGGAAACTTGATATTATTGCAATTCCTACAAGCATATATTCCTCCCCCATAATAATTTTCAGTAGCATCATGAATGAGTTCAACAATATAACCAGCACATAAAGCATTCTTTTAATGATCTACTTGCATAGAAATTTTACTACTCTCCACATAAGCAAATTTATTCTCATCAATGGTAGTGGGAGCAAACTCAACAAAATAACTATCATGTGAAGCATAATCCAATTGAAAATTAAAATCATGATGACAAGTTTCATGGTTATCTTTATTCTTTATAGCATACGTGTCATCACAATAATCATCATAAATAGGAGGCATGCTTTCATCATAATAAATTTGCTCATCAAAACTTGGGGGACTAAACATATCATCTTCATCAAACATAGAATCCCCAAGCTTGTGGCTTTGCATATCATTAGCATCATGGGTATTCAAAGAACTCATACTAACAACATTGCAATCATGCTCATCATTCACATATTTTATGCTAAGCATTCTATGTAATTCTTCTTCTAGTACTTGAGCACAATTTTCCTTCCCATCATTTTCACGAAAGACATTACAAAGATGAAGCATATGAGGCAACCTTAATTCCATTTTTTTGTAGTTTTCTTTTATAGACTAAACTAGTGATAAAACAAGAAACTAGAAGATTCGATTACAAGATCTAAAGATATACCTTCAAGCACTCACCTCCCCGGCAACAGCGCCAGAAAAGAGCTTGATGTCTACTACGCAACCTTCTTCTTGTAGACGTTGTTGGGCCTCCAAGTGTAGAGGTTTGTAGGACAGTAGCAAATTTCCCTCAAGTGGATGACCTAAGGTTTATCAATTCGTGGGAGGCGTAGGATGAAGATGGTCTCTCTCAAACAACCCTGCAACCAAATAACAAAGAGTCTCTTGTGTCCCCAACACACCCAATACAATGGTAAATTGTATAGGTGCACTAGTTCGGCGAAGAGATGGTGATACAAGTGCAATATGGATGGTAGATATAGGTATTTGTAATCTGAAAATATAAAAACAGCAAGTTAACTAATGATAAAAAGTGAGCGTAAACGGTATTGCAATGCTAGGAAACAAGGCCTAGGGTTCATACTTTCACTAGTGCAAGTTCTCTCAAAAATAATAACATAATTGGATCATATAACTATCCCTCAACATGCAACAAAGAGTCACTCCAAAGTCACTAATAGCGGAGAACAAACGAAGAGATTATGGTAGGGTACGAAACCACCTCAAAGTTATTCTTTCCGATCAATCCATTGGGCTATTCCTATAAGTGTCACAAACAGCCCTAGAGTTCATAGTAAAATAACACCTTAAGACACACATCAACCAAAACCCTAATGTCACCTAGATACTCCAATGTCACCTCAAGTATCCGTGGGTATGATTATACGATATGCATCACACAATCTCAGATTCATCTATTCAAACCAACACAAAGTACCTCAAAGAGTGCCCCAAAGTTTCTCCCGGGGAGTCAAGATGAAAACGTGTGCCAACCCCTATGCATAGGTTCATGGGCGGAACCCGCAAGTTGATCACCAAAACATACATCAAGTGAATCAATAGAATAACCCATTGTCACCACGGTTATCCCACGCAAGACATACATCAAGTGTTCTCAAATCATTAAAAGACTCAATCCGATAAGATAACTTCAAAGGGAAAACTCAATCCATTACAAGAGAGTAGAGGGGGAGAAACATCATAAGATCCAACTATAATAGCAAAGCTCGCGATACATCAAAATCGTATCACCTCAAGAACATGAGAGAGAGAGATCAAACACATAGCTACTGGTACATACCCTCAGCCCCGAGGGTGAACTACTCCCTCCTCGTCATGGAGAGTGCCGGGATGATGAAGATGGCCATCGGTGAGGGATCCCCCCTCCGGCAGGGTGCCGGAACAGGGTCCCGATTGGTTTTTGGTGGCTACAAAGGCTTGCGGCGGCGGAACTCCCGATCTATTCTGTTCCCCGAAGGTTTTAGGGTATATTGGTATATATAGGAGGAAGAAATACGTCAGAGGAGCCACGAGGGTGGAGGGCGCGCCCAGGGGGGTGGGCGCGCCCCCTGCCTCGTGCCTTCCTCGTTGATTCCCTGACGTGCACTCCAAGTCCCCTGGATTGCTTCCGTTCCAAAAATAACTTTCCCGAAGGTTTCATTCCGTTTGGACTCCGTTTGATATTCCTTTTCTGCGAAACACTGAAACAAGGGAAAAAACAGAAACTGGCACTCGGCTCTGGGTTAATAAGTTAGTCCCAAAAGTAATATAAAAGTGCATAATAAAGCCCATAAACATCCAAGACGGATAATATAATAGCATGAATACTTCATAAATTATAGATATGTTGGAGACGTATCAGCCGTCAGCCAATAAAATCCATGACGGAAAACTTTTGCCACAAGGGACTTTGAACCGGCATGATGGCCACAATCTCCTTCATGGATATCATGAAGAATTTCTTGACCTTCCTCAGGAGAGACACAGCTTTGAAATGCCCTCGTGACACTGCGATGATGCAACTCACCATTGGCAATTGTCATTGACTTAGACCGCCGGGTTATCTGTCTAGCCAAGGTTTCATCCTCAGGCAACTCGCCCCGGGTCATATAAGCCAAATATGGCACTGTCCAATCTGGGATGACATGAAGAGCCGCCACCAATTGTGCCTCCGGGTCTGGAACAGCCAAGTCCTCCTCTGTAGGCAGCTTGACAGAAGGGTTATGCAGAACATCCAAGAAGGTATTAGGTGGCACTGGCTTACGCTGAGACCCCGGCCGGCTTAAAGCATCGGCCGCCTCATTCTTTCTGCGATCAATGTGCTCCACTTGGTAACCCGCCATAAGAGTATCCTTGGAATCCCACTTGCCTGATACTTGTTGAGCCACCAAATATGAGTCGCCAAAGCACCTTACCCGGCTTAAGCTCATCTCCTTAGCCATCCGAAGACCATGGAGCAAGGCCTCGTACTCAGCTGCATTGTTAGTACACGGAAACATCAACCGTAGCACATAACAAAATTTGTCACCTCGAGGGGAAGCTAAAACAACTCCAGCCCCCGAGCCCTCCAATTGCCTTAACCCATCAAAGTGGATAGTCCAATATGTGTTGTCCGGCTTCTCTTCATGCATCTGCAGCTCTGTCCAATCGTTGATGCAGTCCACCAGTGCTTGAGACTTGATAGTAGTGCGTGGAACATACTTTAAACCATGAGGCCCAAGTTCAATGGCCCACTTGGCGACTCGTCCTGTGGCTTCTCTATTTTGAATGATATCTCCTAGAGGAGCAGAACTAACCACAGTGATGGGATGACCCTGAAAATTTTGCTTAAGCTTCTGGCTTGCCATGAACACCCCATAAACGAGCTTCTGCCAGTGTGGATATCTTTGCTTGGACTCAATAAGCACCTCACTAACGTAATAAACCGGCCGTTGAACCGGATATTCCTTGCCAGCCTCCTTGCGCTCTACGACAATGGCCACACTGACAACACATGTGTTAGCAGCCACATATAACAATAATGGCTCCTTATCAATGGGAGCAGCAAGGACCGGCGGCTCAGCGAGGTGTCTTTTCAAATCTTCAAAGGCAGCGTTAGCAGCATCACTCCAGACAAGGTTGTCTGTCTTCTTCATCATCTGATACAGCGCTATGGCCTTCTCACCTAACCGGCTTATGAACCGGCTTAAAGCAGTGATATGACCCGCCAAACGCTGAACATGATTGATACACGCCGGCTTAGCCAAAGAAGTGATTGTCTTGATCTTCTCCGGGTTAGCCTCGATGCCTCTATTAGGAACCAGAAAACCCAAAAGCTTGCCCGCTGGTACTCCAAAAACAGACTTGGCTGGGTTAAGCATCATCTTGTAGACCCGGAGGTTATCAAAGGTTTCCTTCAGATCATCTATCAAGGTCTCCTTCTCTCTGGACTTCACCACAATGTCGTCCACATAAGCATGAACATTGCGCCCAATCTGACTGTGAAGATAGTTCTGCACACATCGCTGATAAGTCGCCTGGGCACTCTTAAGCCCGAAAGGCATAGACACATAGCAAAAAGGCTCCAAACGGAGTAATAAAAGTTGTCTTCTCCTAGTCCTTAACTGGCATCTTGATCTGATGATAACCAGAATAAGCATCCAAAAAGCTCAACCGCTCACAACCTGCTGCAGCATCAATGATTTGATCAATACGAGGGAGAGCGAAAGGATCAGCCGAACAAGCCTTGTTTAAGTCCGTGTAATCCACACACATATGCCAGGTGCCGTTCTTTTTAAGCACGAGCACCGGGTTAGCCAACCACTCTGGATGGAAAACTTCAATAATGAACCCGGCCGCCAAGAGCCGGGCCACTTCCTCACAGATAGCCTTACGCCTCTCCTCATTGAACCGCCGAAGAAACTGCCTGACCGGCTTAAACTTTAGATCAATATTGAGAGTGTGCTTAGCGAGTTCTCTCGGTACACCCGGCATGTCAGAAGGTTTCCATGCAAAGATGTCCCGGTTCTCATGGATGAACTCGATGAGCGCGCTTTCCTATTTGGGATCCAGATTAGCACTGATACTGAACTGCTTAGATGAGTCACCAGGAACAAAATCAACTAGCTTGGTGTCGTCGGCCGATTTAAACTTCATCGCCGGTTCATGCTCTTTGGTTGGTTTCTTCAAAGACGTCATGTCCGCCGGGTCAACATTGTCCTTGTAGAATTTCAACTCCTCCGTTGCACAAACAGATTCAGCATAAGCAGCATCGCCCTCCTCACATTCCAGGGCTATTTTTTGACTCCCATGCATTGTAATGGTTCCCTTATAACCCGGCATCTTGAGCTGCAGGTAAACATAACACGGCCGTGCCATGAACTTAGCATAAGCCGGCTGTCCAAACAGGGCGTGATATGGGCTCTTGATTTTGACCACTTCGAAAGTTAACTTCTCAGCCTTAGAATCATGCTCATCCCCAAAGGCCACTTCCAGCTCGATCTTACCCACTGGGTATGCCGACTTACCAGGTACCACTCCATGGAAAACAGTGTCAGACGTCTTAAGATTTTTATCCGTCAACCCCATGAGACGGAAAGTCTCATAATAGAGGATGTTGATGCTATTGCCTCCATCCATGAGTACCTTAGTGAATTTATATCCACCAACCTGTGGTGCCACCACCAAGGCCAAGTGACCCGGATTATCAACCCGGGGAGGGTGATCTTCCCTACTCCATAGAATAGGTTGCTCCGACCATCTTAAATAACGAGGAACTGCCGGCTCAACGGCGTTCACAACCCTCTTATGAAGCTTCTGGTCCCGTTTGCACAAACTGGTGGTGAACACATGATACTGTCCACTATTCAGCTGCTTTGGATTGCTCTGATATCCAGACTGCTGCTGCTGACCTCCCTGGCCAGATTGCTGATTATAGCCACCTTGATTTCCTTGAGAGCCTTGAAAGTTGGAATTTGAACTGCCGCCCGAGCCATGAAAACCGCCGCCCGGCCCATGATTGCCATCGAACATGTTAGAGTTCTTAAAAGCCTTCATGATTGTACAGTCCTTCCATAGGTGAGTGGCCGGTTTCTGCTGAGTACTGTGCCTTGGACAGGGCTCATTTAGCAACTGCTCAAGAGTGGGACCTGACCCGCCAGACCGAGGAGGTGGTCTCCCCTTACGTTGTTGATTGTTGCCCTGCACATTGGTGTTAGCCACAAACTCCAAGCTATCGTCAACCTTACATTTATTATTGCCTCCTTGATTTGCCAGGTTATGCTGATGACCCTTGGCATTGCCGTTCTTCTTTCCCTTCCCTGTCTTCTCATCGTCAGACTCGGGATCCTTGGTACTATCAGAATCGGCGTACTTGATTAGAGCCACCATTAGCTGGCACATGTCATTACAATCACGCTTGAGCCGCCCCAGCTTCTGTTTCAGAGGCGTAAAACGGCAATTTTTCTCCAACATTAAGACCGCATAGCCGGCATTCATCTTATCAGATGAATGTATTATGGCTTTGACACCCAATGGGTTGTGGACTCACCCTCCTCTTGCTTGCAATTAGTCAAATCCACAATTGACATGGGGTGCTTGCATGTGTCTTTGAAGTTTTGAATAAACCGGTCCTTTTAACTCTGCCCATGAACTAATGGAATTAGGTGGCAGACCCTTTAACCAAGTGCGGGCCATCCCATCCAACATCATGGTGAAGTACTTGGCCATTGCAGCGTCACTGACCTCCAGTAGTTCCATGGCCATCTCACAGCTTTCAATCCATGCCCCGGGCTGTAAATCGGCCGTGTAATTAGGCACCTTTCGAGCCCCCTTCAAATCCTTGGGAAACCGCTCGTTACGCAGAGCTGGCACCAAGCAAGGGACACCTGCAGTCCTCGTGGTCACACCTGCCTCAATAGATGTCATCGGATGAATCGGAAAAGACTGGTAAGCCGCCTGCTGAGCCACCTGCTCAGCCGCCCGCTCAGCCTCTTGGCGTATCCTGTCTTGGTCAACCAAGTTAGGAGCTCCATCACGCGCCGGGTCATGCCCGCACGGCTGGTCATGGCACCGGGCGTTGCTTGAACGGCTGCTGAATCTATATGCCTGCTATAACTCGGGCCCCGGCTTGGGCGAGGGGTCGAATGAATCCTGTCTCGACTATAAGAATATGCCTCCTGCTGTGCCAGAGCCGTCTGAAGTAGTTCTCTGACCCTTCGTGTTTCAATCACCGTCGGAGAGTCGCCCTCCGCTGGGAGAGCCGCCAATCGTGCCGCCGCAGTGATCATGTTCTCCAAAGGGTAGGAATAATGACCCGGTGGCGTTGGTACATAATGAGGTGGAGCAGTATGTTGGGGAACGTAGTAATTTCAAAATTTTCCTACGCACACACACATGATCATGGTGATGCATGGCAATGAGAGGGGAGAGTGTTGTCCATGTACCCTCGTAGACCGAAAGTGGAAGCGTTAGCACAACGCGGTTGATGTAGTCGTACATCTTCACGATCCGACCGATCCATGTACCGAACGTACGACACCTCCGAGTTTAGCACACGTTCAGCTCGATGACGTCCCGCGAACTCCGATCCAGCAGAGCTTCACGGGAGAGTTCCGTCAGCACGACGGCGTGGTGACGGTGATGATGTTGCTACCGACGCAGGGCTTCGCCTAAGCACCGCTACGATATGACCGAGGTGGAATATGGTGGAGGGGGCACCGCACACGGCTGGAATAGATCAACAGATCAACTTGTGTGTCTAGAGGTGCCCCCTGCCCCCGTATATAAAGGACCAGGGGGAGGAGGCGGCCGGCCAGGAGGAGGGCGCGCCAGGGAGGAGTCCTACTCCCACCGGGAGTAGGACTCCCTCTTTTCCTAGTTGGAGTAGGAGGGGGAAAGGAAAGGAAGGAGAGAGGGGGAAGGAAAGGGGGCGCCCCCCCCTCCTTGTCCAATTCGGACTAGAGGGGGAGGGGGCGCGCGGCCAGCCCTAGCCGCCCCTCCTCTTCTCCACTAAGGCCCATCTTGGCCCATTAAACTCCCCGGGGGGTTCCGATAACCCCCCCGGTACTCTGGTATATGTCCGAAACTCCCCGAAACTATTCCGGTGTCCGAACATAGTCGTCCAATATATCGATCTTTACGGCTCGACCATTTCGAGACTCCTCGTCATGTCCGTGATCATATCCGGGACTCCGAACTACCTTCGGTACATCAAAACACAAAACTCATAATACCGATCGTCATCTAACTTTAAGCGTGCGGACCCTACGGGTTCGAGAACTATGTAGACATGACCGAGACACGTCTCCGGTCAATAACCAATAGCGGAACCTGGATGCTCATATTGGCTCCTACATATTCTACGAAGATCTTTATCGGTCAAACCGCATAACAACATACGTTGTTCCCTTTGTCATCGGTATGTTACTTGCCCCAGATTTGATCGTCGGTATCTCAATACCTAGTTCAATCTCGTTACCGGCAAGTCTCTTTACTCGTTCCGTAATACATCATCCCGCAACTAACTCATTAGTTACAACGCTTGCAAGGCTTATAGTGATGTGCATTACCGAGTGGGCCCAGCGATACCTCTCCGACAATCGGAGTGACAAATCCTAATCTGGAAATACGCCAACCCAACAATTACCTTTGGAGACACCTGTAGAGCACCTTTATAATCACCCAGTTACGTTGTGAAGTTTGGTAGCACACAAAGTGTTCCTCCGGTAAACGGGAGTTGCATAATCTCATAGTCATAGGAACATGTATAAGTCATGAAGAAAGCAATAGCAGAATACTAAACGATCAAGTGCTAAGCTAACGGAATGGGTCAAGTCAATCACATCATTCTCCTAATGATGTGATCCCGTTAATCAAATGACAACTCATGTCTATGACTAGGAAACATAACCATCTTTGATCAACGAGCTAGTAGAGTAGAGGCATACTAGTGACACTCTGTTTGTCTATGTATTCACACAAGTATTATGTTTCCGGTTAATACAATTCTAGCATGAATAATAAACATTTATCATGATATGAGGAAATAAATAAGAACTTTATTATTGCCTCTAGGGCATGTTTCCTTCAGTCTCCCACTTGCACTAGAGTCAATAATCTAGATTACACAGTAATGATTCTAACACCCATGGAGCCTTGGTGCTGATCATGTTTTGCTCATGGAAGAGGCTTAGTCAACGGGTCTGCAACATTCAGATCCATATCTATCTTGCAAATTTCTATGTCTCCCACCTGGACTTGATCCCGGATGGAGTTGAAGCGTCTCTTGATGTGCTTGGTTCTCTTGTGAAATCTGGATTCCTTTGCCAAGGCAATTGCACCAGTATTGTCACAAAAGATTTTCATTGGACCCGATGCACTAGGTATGACACTTAGATCGGATATGAACTCCTTCATCCAGACTCCTTCATTTGCTGCTTCCGAAGCAGCTATGTACTCCGCTTCACACATAGATCCCGCCACAACGCTTTGTTTAGAACTGCACCAACTGACAGCTCCACCGTTCAATGTAAACACGTATCCGGTTTGTGATTTAGAATTGTCCGGATCAGTGTCAAAGCTTGCATCGACGTAACCCTTTACGACTAGCTCTTTGTCACCTCCAGAAACGAGAAACATATCCTTAGTCCTTTTCATGTATTTCAGGATGTTCTTGACCGCTGTCCAGTGATCCACTCCTTGATTACTTTGGTACCTCCCTGCTAAACTTATAGCAAGGCACACAACAGGTCTTGTGCACAGCATTGCATACATGATAGAGCCTATGGCTGAAGCATAGGGAACATCTTTCATTTTCTCTCTATCTTCTGCAGTGGTCGGGCATTGAGTCTGACTCAACTTCACACCTTGTAACATAGGCAAGAACCCTTTCTTTGCTTGATCCATTTTGAACTTCTTCAAAACTTTGTCAAGGTATGTGCTTTGTGAAAGTCCTATCAAGCGTTTTGATCTATCTCTATAGATCTTGATGCCTAATATGTAAGCAGCTTCACCGAGGTCTTTCATTGAAAAACTCTTATTCAAGTATCCTTTTATGCTATCCAGAAATTCTATATCATTTCCAATCAGCAATATGTCATCCACATATAATATCAAAAATGCTACAGAGCTCCCACTCACTTTCTTGTAAATACAAGCTTCTCCAAAAGCCTGTATAAAACCATATGCTTTGATCACACTATCAAAACGTTTATTCCAACTCCGAGAGGCTTGCACCGTTCCACAAATGGATCGCTGGAGCTTGCACACTTTGTTAGCTCCCTTTGGATCGACAAAACCTTCTGGTTGCATCATATACAACTCTTCTTCCAGAAATCCATTCAGGAATGCAGTTTTGACATCCATTTGCCAAATTTCATAATCATAAAATGGGGCAATTGCTAACATGATTCGGACAGACTTAAGCATCGCTACGGGTGAGAAAGTCTCATCGTAGTCAATCCCTTGAACTTGTCGAAAACCTTTCGCAACAAGTCGAGCTTTATAGACAGTAACATTACCGTCAGCGTCAGTCTTCTTCTTGAAGATCTATTTATTCTCATTGGCTTGCCTATCATTGGGCAAGTCAACCAAAGTCCACACTTTATTCTCCTACATGGATCCCATCTCAGATTTCATGGCCTCAAGCCATTTTGCGGAATCTTGGCTCATCATCGCTTCCTCATAGTTTGTAGGTTCGTCATGGTCTAGTAACATGACCTCCAGAACAGGATTACCGTACCACTCTGGTGCGGATCTTACTCTGGTTGACCTACAAGGTTCAGTAGTAACTTGATCTGAAGTTTCATGATCAATATCATTAGCTTCCTCACTAATTGGTGTAGGTGTCACATGAACCGTTTTCTGTGATGAACTACTTTCTAATGAGGGAGCAGGTACAGTTACCTCATCAAGTTCTACTTTCCTCCCACTCACTTCTTTCGAGAGAAACTCCTTCTCTAGAAAGGATCCAAATTTAGCAACAAAATTCTTGCCTTCAGATCTGTGATAGAAGGTGTACCCAACAGTTTCCTTTGGGTATCCTATGAAGACACATTTCTCTGATTTGGGTTCGAGCTTATCAGGTTGAAGATTTTTCACATAAGCATCGCAGCCCCAAACTTTAAGAAACGACAACTTTGGTTTCTTGCCAAACCATATTTCATAAGGCATTGTCTCAGCGGATTTCGATGGTGCCCTATTTAACGTGAATGCAGCCATCTCTAAAGCATAACCCCAAAATGATAGCGGTAAATCAGTAAGAGACATCATAGATCGCACCATATCTAGTAAAGTACGATTACGACGTTCGGACACACCATTACGCTGTGGCGTTCCGGGTGGCGTGAGTTGCGAAACTATTCCGCATTGTTTCAAATGTAGACCAAACTCGTAACACAAATATTCTCCTCCACGATCAGATCATAAAAACTTTATTTTCTTGTTACGATGATTTTCCACTTCACTCTGAAATTCTTTGAACTTTTCAAATGTTTCAGACTTATGTTTCATTAAGTAGATATACCCACATCTGCTCAAATCATCTATGAAGGTGAGAAAATAACGATACCCTCCGCGAGTCTCAACATTCATTGGACCACATACATCAGTATGTATGATCTCCAACAAATCTGTTGCTCGCTCCATTGTTCCGGAGAACGGCGTTTTAGTCATCTTGCCCATGAGGCATGGTTCGCAAGTACCAAGTGATTCATAATCAAGTGATTCCAAAAGTCCATCAGTATGGAGTTTCTTCATGCGCTTTACACCAATATGACCTAAACGGCAGTGCCACAAATAAGTTGCACTATCATTATCAACTCTGCATCTTTTGGCTTCAATATTATGAATATGTGTATCACTACTATCGAGATTCAACAAAAATAGACCACTCTTCAAGGGTGCATGACCATAAAAGATATTACTCATATAAATAGAACAACCATTATTCTCTGATTTAAATGAATAACCGTCTTGCATCAAACAAGATCCAGATATAATGTTCATGCTCAACGCTGGCACCAAATAACAATTATTTAGGTCTAAAACTAATCCCGAAGGTAGATGTAGAGGTAGCGTGTCGACCGCGATCACATCGATTTTGGAACCATTTCCCACGCAAATCGTCACCTCGTCCTTAGACAATCTTCGCTTAATCCGTAGCCCCTGTTTCGAGTTGCAAATATTAGCAACAGAACCAGTATCAAATACCCAGGTACTACTGCGAGCATTAGTAAGGTACACTTCAATAACATGTATATCACATATACCTTTGTTCACCTTGCCATCCTTCTTATCCGCCAAATACTTGGGGCAGTTCCGCTTCCAGTGACCAATCTGCTTGCAGTAGAAGCACTCAGTCTTAGGCTTAGGTCCAGACTTGGGTTTCTTCTCTTGAGCAGCAACTTGTTTGCTATTCTTTTTGAAGTTCCCCTTCTTCTTCCCTTTGCCCTTTTTCTTGAAACTGGTGGTCTTGTTGACCATCAACACTTGATGCTCCTTCTTGATTTCTACCTCCGCAGCCTTTAGCATTGCGAAGAGCTCGGGAATTGTCTTAGTCATCCCTTGCATATTATAGTTCATCACGAAGCTCTTGTAGCTTGGTGGCAGTGATTGAAGAATTCTGTCAATGACACTATCATCCGGAAGATTAACTCCCAGTTGAATTAAGTGATTGTTATACCCAGACATTTTGAGTATATGTTCACTGACAGAACTATTCTCCTCCATCTTGCAGCTGTAGAACTTATTGGAGACTTCATATCTCTCAATCCGGGCATTTGCTTGAAATATTAACTTCAACTCCTGGAACATCTCATATGCTCCATGACGTTCAAAACATCGTTGAAGTCCTGGTTCTAAGCCGTAAAGCATGGCACACTGAACTATTGAGTAGTCATCAGCTTTTCTCTACTAGACGTTCATAACATCTGGTGTTGCTCCTGCAGCAGGTCTGGCACCTAGCGGTGCTTCCAGGACGTAATTCTTCTGTGCAGCAATGAGGATAATCCTCAAGTTACGGACCCAGTCCGTGTAATTGCTACCATCATCTTTCAACTTTGCTTTCTCAAGGAACGTATTAAAATTCAACGGAACAACAGCACGGGCCATCTATCTACAACAATATAGACAAGCAAGATACTATCAGGTACTAAGTTCATGATAAATTTAATCATATTACTTAAGAACTCCCACTTAGATAGACATCCCTCTAATCATCTAAGTGATCACGTGATCCAAATCAACTAAACCATGTCCGATCATCACGTGAGATGGAGTAGTTTCAATGGTGAACATCACTATGTTGATCATATCTACTATATGATTCACGCTCGACCTTTCGGTCTCAGTGTTCCGAGGCCATATCTGCATATGCTAGGCTCGTCAAGTTTAACCTGAGTATTCCGCGTGTGCAACTGTTTTGCACCTGTTGTATTTGAGCGTAGAGCTTATCACACCCGATCATCACGTGGTGTCTCAGCACGAAGAACTTTCGCAACGGTGCATACTCAGGGAGAACACTTATACCTTGAAATTTAGTGAGAGATCATCATATAATGCTACCGTCGATCTAAGCAAAATAAGATGCATAAAAGATAAACATCACATGCAATCAATATAAGTGATATGATATGGCCATCATCATCTTGTGCTTGTGATCTCCATCTCCGAAGCACCGTCATGATCACCATCGTCACCGGCGCGACACCTTGATCTCCATCATAGCATCATTATCGTCTCGCCAACTATTGCTTCTACGACTATCGCTACCGCTTAGTGATAAAGTAAAGCAATTACAGGGCGATTGCATTGCATACAATAAAGCGACAACCATATGGCTCCTGCCAGTTGCTGATAACTCGGTTACAAAACATGATCATCTCGTACAATAAAATATATCATCATGCCTTGACCATATCACATCACAACATGCCCTGCAAAAACAAGTTAGACGTCCTCTACTTTGTTGTTGCAAGTTTTACGTGGCTGCTACGGGCTGAGCAAGAACCATTCTTACCTACGCATCAAAACCACAACGATAGTTCGTCAAGTTAGTGTTGTTTTAACCTTCACCGAGCGTAGCCACACTTGGTTCAACTAAAGTTGGAGAAACTGACACCCGCTAGCCACCTATGTGCAAAGCATGTCGGTAGAACCAGTCTCGCGTAAGCGTACGCGTAATGTCGGTCCGGGCCGCTTCATCCAACAATACCGCCGAACCAAAGTATGACATGCTGGTAAGCAGTATGACTTGTATCGCCCACAAGTCACTTGTGTTCTACTCGTGCATATAACATCTACGCATAAAACCATGCTCGGATGCCACTGTTGGGGAACGTAGTAATTTCAAAATTTTCCTACGCACACACACAAGATCATGGTGATGCATAGCAACGAGAAGGGAGAGTGTTGTCCAGGTACCCTCGTAGACCGAAAGTGGAAGCGTTAGCACAACACGGTTGATGTAGTCGTACATCTTCACGATCCGACCGATCCAAGTACCGAACGTACGGCACCTCCGAGTTCAGCACACGTTCAGCTCGATGACGTCCCGCGAACTCCGATCCAGCAGAGCTTCACGGGAGAGTTCCGTCAGCACGACGGCGTGGTGACGGTGATGATGTTGCTACCAACGCAGGGCTTCGCCTAAGCACCGCTACGATATGACCGAGGTGGAATATGGTGGAGGGGGGCACCGCACACGGCTGGAATAGATCAACAGATCAACTTGTGCGTCTAGAGGTGCCCCCTGCCCCCGTATATAAAGGACCAGGGGGAGGAGGCGGCCGACCAGGAGGAGGGCGCGCTAGGGAGGAGTCCTACTCCCACCGGGACTAGGACTCCCTCTTTTCCTAGTTGGAGTAGGAGGGGGAAAGGAAGGGAAGGAGAGAGGGGGAAGGAAAGGGGACGTCGCCCCCCTCCTTGTCCAATTCGGACTAGAGGGGGAGGGGGCGCGTGGCCAGCCCTAGCCGCCCCTCCTCTTCTCCACTAAGGCCCATCTTGGCCCATTAAACTCCCCGGGGGGTTCCGGTAACCCCCGGTACTCTGGTATATGTCCGAAACTCCCCGAAACTATTCCGGTGTCCGAACATAGTCGTCCAATATATCGATCTTTATGTCTCGACCATTTCGAGACTCCTTGTCATGTCCGTGATCATATCCGGGACTCCGAACTACCTTCGGTATATCGAAACACAAAACTCATAATACCGATCGTCATCTAACTTTAAGCGTGCGGACGCTACGGGTTCGAGTACTATGTAGACATGACCGAGACACGTCTCCGGTCAATAACCAATAGCAGAACCTGGATGCTCATATTGGCTCCTACATATTCTACGAAGATCTTTATCGGTCAAACCGCATAACAACATACATTGTTCCCTTTGTCATCGGTATGTTACTTGCCCGAGATTCGATCGTCGGTATCTCAATACCTAGTTCAATCTCGTTACTGGCAAGTCTCTTTACTCGTTCCGTAATACATCATCCCGCAACTAACTCATTAGTTACAATGCTTGCAAGGCTTATAGTGATGTGCATTACCGAGTGGGCCCAAAGATACCTCTCCGACAATCGGAGTGACAAATCCTAATCTCGAAATACGCCAACCCAACAAGTACCTTTGGAGACACCTGTAGAGCACCTTTATAATCACCCAGTTACGTTGTGACGTTTGGTAGCACACAAAGTGTTCCTCCGGTAAACGGGAGTTGCATAATCTCATAGTCATAGGAACATGTATAAGTCATGAAGAAAGCAATAGCAGAATACTAAACGATCAAGTGCTAAGCTAATGGAATGGGTCAAGTCAATCACATCATTCTCCTAATGATGTGATCCCGTTAATCAAATGACAACTCATGTCTATGGCTAGGAAACATAACCATCTTTGATCAACGAGCTAGTCAAGTAGAGGCAAACTAGTGACACTCTGTTTGTCTATGTATTCACACAAGTATTATGTTTCTGGTTAATACAATTCTAGCATGAATAATAAACATTTATCATCATATGAGGAAATAAATAATAACTTTATTATTTCCTCTAGGGCATATTTCCTTCACAGTATTCATACGAGGAGGTTCCATCACCCATGGTTGAACCGATGTCCCAGCCCCGGGCGTTGCAACCCGGTTTACCTCCGGCGGGTTACTGGGGCCTGCACCGGGTGTGCGGAAGAGGTTTCTAGGATCATAAGTCGGAGGCATACGGGATTGAGCCTTCTGGTCCCTTCTCCTCATGACCTCATTTGATGCGTTCAGATCCATCGTAAGCTGGAAAGCCTCTGATTGAATCTGCGGAGCTCGAGCATCCAAAGCCGACCGCTCTGCGGCCATCCTGACGTCCTCCGCTGCTAGGTTTTCCTTGGCTTGTGCTACCTCCTCACGTAACCATGCCACTTCTGCATCATGTTGAGCCTGATCTGACGGATTAACCACGGTGGTTAACAGGGTTGTCATCCTATCATGAGATCCATCAACACCTGAGCCGGCGGGCGCGCAGGGCCTCCTGCCCCGGCTGCCGCTGACCCGGAGATTATCGCTTCCGCAGCCGTAGAATTTTGAACGGGTTGCGTGCTAGCCATGAAGATCCCCACTCTCCTCGGTGGCTCAAAGGGGTCCAGAATACTGCTGCCATCGGAACAGCCCCCAAGCCCACCGTCTTGCAATTGATACGATGAATCCGTCTCACCCGTGGATGACTCACCATCAGAAATAGATGGCCATCTCACCGCCAGACACAGATCCTTCAGAAAATTCCCCTCCATGGATGCATCCCACGAAGGCACGCTTCATGGGGGGCTGAGCCCGGGCGGGTCTCGCACGCTGAGCCGTCTCGACGATGTCGGTGCAGATGTTCGGCTCAGGGCCCGGCTCGCTGATCTGGCCGATGAAGACGTGGATTCCGCCGAAGGGGACCCAGTACCCGTACTCAACTGAGCGGGCGTCGGGCCCCAGCTTGCGTCGTTGATGTAGAGCTTGCCGCGACGACTCTTGGTCATCCGGCCCACAGCTTATCCCTTGAGCCTTTCGAAGCTGCCCTTCAAGAACTCAAATCCACCGTGCGCAGGCCCCACGGTGGGCGCCAACTGTTGTGGAGTTGTCACGGCAGATGTCCTAGTGAAAGGACTTAATCGTGGAGCCATCGCAATTAGGAAGCTTAAAGGGGTTAAAACGGGACAAAGGACACGAGTGTTTATACTGGTTCGGCCCCTTGCGGTGAAGGTAAAGGCCTAATCCAGTTTTAGGTGGTATTGCTTATGTTTCGATTACTAGGGAGCGAATCCGCTTGACCTAGCTTTCGATCTCATGTTACTTGCCCTGAAACGCCGCCAGGTCGTCCCTTTATATACAGAGGTCGATGCCCAGTGGCTCACAGAGTCCCGGCCGGCTCATAAACAGTGTCCGACTCGGTCTCTAACTATCCCCGCCTTACAATACAAGTTATGTACATATGGCGGTTTATCTCTACGGGCCTTGAGTCGCCTTTGGGCCTTGGGCCCTTTAACTGAACCGCCATCTTCCAGAGCTGTCTTGGGCTTCATGAATCGCCATAGGTATAACCCGGCCCCTCCTGGGCGGGTCATACCTAATAGTTATATCCCCAACAACTATGAAAATACCATGATAAGTAGGTATGGTGGTTGTTTTGAGGAATGTATTTGGACTTATGTGTAGTAGAACATGTGAAAGTACTCCCTCGGGATTTGGATGTATCATTGAAGTATGCTCCAATTCTAAAGATGAGAGCGAGCAGTGCTCGATACCGAAGAGACTAGCAATTCAAAAATGAAATGAAAGCGTTTAAATATTTTTGAAACTGTACTAATCATAAAGAACTTAAAGTACTACACAAGTGCTTTGTGGCATCTACATATAATCATGCATCCATGTATTCCTACATGGGGTAGGTTGTTGGAGTTAACAATCGCGCATCCCGGCCTAAACCAAATCAACAAGTTAATCAATGACATCATGCATGTTCCCATATTGATTTTCTCCAATCTCTACTTAAGTCCCCAACTTTAGGTTTCTTAAGTGAAAGAATGTTGTCGGTGCAGTCAACTTTTAACACATTAACTACTTCTAGATGCAAGCTCATCCATCTGAATGTGCATCTATTATCATAAAATTGTCTCAAAGCAATGCCAAAGAATGCAGTTCTCAAGTTATAAACTTTTAAGGATTGCCCATGCAAGTTTTTGTTTACACCACCTATACATACTTATCACTTTTAACACCAACATATTGATGTCATGCCAACTACCGATTGCAATTCCAACTCTTTGAAGGGTATAAGTGAAGCACAAAGAGTTCAAAGTGTTTCTATCCCGATGCATTCTCTAAAAGATGTAAGAGCATCTACAACCAGAGTTGCCTACTTCGGGGCCCTATAGGTCCACGGACAAGTGACCGGACGACCCTCAAATGCCCCAATTTGCAATCATGACCCCTACTTTCGAAATATCAAATATATACAAACACATGCATGTCGATCATCACGGCCAAACAATGAGTAATGCACACAAATACAAATTATTCGTACTTAAAAATACATAATCAAAACATAGCACAAACATTAAAATTGTTCATAGTGCATAATTGAAAATTTTAAAACAAAGTTTATTGATTTCTAGTGTGGATCCACATATGCTCCACAAGATCATTCAGAAGTTGCATATGCACATGTTGATCCTGCAGTTGTCGATGCATCTCCAAAATGTTGGCACTATGCTCTGCCTCTTGTTCCTGGAGCCGGACCTCAGTTCCGGGCTTGTCAAAATCATGTGTACTGGCTGCCCCTTCACCCTCATCCTCGACAATCATGTTGTGCAATATTACACAACATGTCATGAGCTATCAAAGTGTCTCTGCTTCCCATATCATTGCAACTCCACGAACAATGCCCCAATGAGCTTGGAGCACTCTGAATGCCCTCTCCACATCCTTCTTAGCTGCCTCTTGCATTGTTGCAAAATGGCTTTGTTTGTTTCCATGGGGATCGAATGGTCTTCATAACAATGCCCACTGAAGATAGATACCATCGGCAAGGTAGTACCCCATGTTGCAGTTGTGTCCGTTGACGGTGTAGTTGCACGGTGGAGCTTCCTCATCACAAAAAGTCTCTTGAACAAAGGAGACCATTGGAGCACATTGATTTCATTACACGAATCAGGCATGCCAAATCCACAAGTCCTTCGATGCCATTGCTTCAAGTATGATGGTGGCTTCTTTGATGTGACATTGGTATTGCCCACACAAACATTTTGGGTAGTTCTTTCATTGCCTGTGCATGCAATCAACTGAATCCAACATACCTGGGAATCCTTTTGATGCTTTAATTGCCAACAAATTTTCTGAATCCGCCACAGTTGGCTCTCTCATGTACTCTGCTCCAAACACCTTCACCACATTGCATGTCAATTGCACCGTGGTGTTCAGGACCGTGATCTCCCCATCCAGATTTCAATATCAGTGGCATTTGCGGCCTTACCGCAAGCAAGCATCCTGAGAGCAGCCGTGCATTTCCGTAGAGGAGAGAAAGAAACTTTTCTGCAACAATCCTTCCTCAGCTTGAAGTTGTCACCAACCTACTCCATGACACGGGCAAGAACAAATCTCTACTAGTCGAAAGCGACGTCGAAAGGAACTTTCATGGTATGTTGGGTCCCATGTGAAGTAGTCCGTGTACAGAAGTCGTACACCGAAAATCCTATGCCCGGGAATAACTCTCCGGCCCTTTATGGAACCCTTGAAGTCCATTAAATGCTCCTCTGCCTTCTCCATCTCCTCTTGGATGCTTATCATCATTTCAGCATCTTTGTCGTCTGAATCAGACAAAACGATGAACTTGTTGAATATGAATTCGTCAAGATCGGTGTTTCCATATCCATCATTCCACGACGAATCCATCGGTGACATGGAAATGACCAATAGAATTAAAACCTGCTCGGATATTTCATCGAACACATAGAGTGTGAGGTGTATATCCGGGGGAGTAGGACATACCGGGGTGGCGTCAAGTGGCGGCGACCTTGACCGTTTGTGCCACAGTCAGGCGCAGTGTGTGTTGGGGCGTATGATGGCAAATCTGTGGGTGGGGATGCCGGCGGAACTACGATGATGGCTGTGCGGATTGGGAGAAATGAGAAGAGGAACACGGCAATCAAGGAAGGAGGGGGCGTCTTCAAGCCAATTGGCCGCGGGCCCTTGCGGTTAGTCCTATGTGGTGGACGCATCTGGGCGTCCCCATATCTGCCCCAGATATGGGCATGGTATGGGGAGTGTCAATCAGACAGGGCGTTTGAGCCGAATTTGTGAAGTCCGGTTGGGTGGTTGTTTCCTATCGGGCAGGCCGGCCGGGTGTTTGGGGCCGGATATGAGGGCTCCGGTTATAGATGCTCTAACTAAGAAAATAGAGCAATTCTATAACCAAGGTGGTCCTGAAGGCCCTTTAATATAACTATCATAACAACAACAACAATAACAATAATAATAATAATAATATATGTATATAACTATAGGGGCAATTACATCCATGCCACTAGTTGTGTCACACCCGTTTGTTTTGCCCCTAAATTCAAAAAACCCTCAATCTTGCCCAACCCCGTTTGCTGCACTTATGTTTTTGCCCTTCCGTCACGGCTCCGCCTGGTCAGCGCCGTTTGACCATAACCAGCGGCCGTTTATGGACACAGCTTGCCCCTAGCTTGCTCTTACAGGTGGGTCCTGCCTCACTCTCATTCCCCATCTCACTCTATCTCGCTCGACGAACCCTAGTTTTGAGCGGCGGCGACCTTGGCGAGCGGCGGCGCCATCGATTCTCCTCCCACCTGATGGACAGCGGGGAATGCACCGGTGGTGGCGGCGACCTTGGCGAGCGGCCGGGCCATCGATGCTCCTCCCACCCAATGGACAGCGGGGAATGCACCGGTGGCGGCGGCGACAAGGGATCCACGCGGGCATGCCATATTCCATCGGGGTACTCCCTCCCTCTCTCCCTAGCTGTCTCTCTCCCCTGGATTTGGTCGAGTAGGCTCTCTCCCTCCTTCCCTTTCTCTCTCCTTTGGATCTGGTGGAGTAAGCTCTTTTACACTAGATCTACATGATGTAGGTAGTTTTTTCTTGTTCTTGTGTGTTGATTTATGCCCTGTTTGCATAATAGGATGGATCCCACAAGAGCATTTTCTCTGTCTATAAGAATGGAGACAACTGTATTAGGTTCTGTCGGCACAAAGCAACAAGGATGTGGCTTTAATTTCCCATTAGTGGTGGACAACAATAGCAGTTTTAATGAGTTTAGAAATGCAATCTCTTCCAAGTATCCCTGGGGTGTGCTTGATGCAGTAGAGTTCAGGTACTGGGATAGTGAGAAAGTTAATTGGGTCCCTGTGCAGTCTGATGATGAGTTAGCAGTGATGTTTGGAAGAAATGCACGAACCATGTCATGTAACTTTGAAGTTACAGTTATTCAGAGAACTAGAGCAGAAAGCATGTCTTCTAGGCCATCTGGTTCAAGGGGTTCAGGTGTCAAGTTCTCTGGTACACAAGCACAACGCAGGTCAAGCACAAGAGTAGGCAGTACTGCTTGTCAGCCACCTAGAACTCCAATTGCTAGAGTCAATTCTGATCCTTCTTGCAGTCAGAGCCAAGCACAGCCAGAGAAAGTGGTTGATCATGTTGTGGAGGAAGCTATGCCTGATGAGGCAATATTGTCTGATGAAGAGGATGTGAAACTGTATCCTGGCTATGTCCAACACAATAACCAGGAAGATGCAGCAGATGAGGATTATATACCAGCAGAATTTTCTGATACAGATGATGATGAGAAGCAGGAGGAACAGGACATGGGACATTTTGAAGATGATGATGAGGACAGGCCTGTAGTTATGTATGACAGAGAGAATCCCTCAATTGAGGAAGGTGTAGTCTTTCCCTCTGCAGTTGACTGTAGAAATGCAGTTGCAACATTCTCAATAAGGACAGAAACAGAATTTCAAATTGACAAAAGTGATCCAACAAGGTTTACTGTGCACTGTGCATATGAAAGGTGTAAATGGAGATTGCATGCATCTTTGATGAGGAGAAGCACACTGTTTCAGGTACTACACATGTTTTCATAGTTGCAACCTCTAATAAACTAGTTGTGATTAATAGTTATTTATTACTTATTGTGTTTTCTTATTCATTTCAGATCAAAGTAAATCCTTACCAACACAACTGTCCAAGTGTTAACAGAAGCCAAAGGCTGAGAGCTGCAAAGAGAAGGTGGATAGCAGATGCTGCAATGTCATGGATCAGACATAATCCAGGCATTGGTCCAAAAGAAATTCAACAGAAGTTACTTGAGAAATATGGAGTTGAACCTCCATATATGAGATGTTACTATGGGAAAGAGATGGCCCTGGACAGGATATATGGCAAGTATAATGACAGTTTTCAGCTACTTTACACATTCAAGGCTGAAGTTGAGAGGGCTTCACCTGGCAGTGTTGTTGAGATTGACAAACACACTGTACAGTACAAGCTCAGAGGTAAATCTTTCCAGAAAGAGTGCTTTAGAAGAGTATTTGTCTGTTTCAAGGCTTGTCAGATGGGTTTCTTGGAGGGGTGTAGGCCATACCTTGCTGTGGATGCTACAGCATTGAATGGGAGGTTTAGAAGCCAACTAGTTGTTGCATGTTCCATAGATGCTCATAACTGGCTATTTCCTGTAGCATATGGTGTCATAGAAGCAGAGTCTGAAGAGAGTTGGGATTGGTTTTTCAAAAAACCTAAAAAATGTCATAGGACATCCAGAAGGGCTGGTGATACATACTGATGCTTGTAAAGGACTAGAAACTGTTGTGGAAGAGGTCTACCCTGCAGTTGAGCATAGAGAGTGCATGAGGCATCTAGCTCAGAATTTCAGTAAGAAATTTAAGGGGAAGTTTTATGATGAAAATTTGTGGCCTTCCTCACTTACTTACAGCATCAAGAAGCACAACTACCATGTGAGACAGTTGCATAGCAAGCCCAAGGTCAAGGAATATTTGGAAATGCACCACAAAAGAATATGGGCTAGAGCTCTAATAAATGAGTTCAACAAGGTTGATTATGTTAACAACAACCTGGCAGAAGCATTTAACTCCAAGATCAAGAAGTACAAGGGGCCGCATATAGTGGATTTGCTAGACAAGATTAGGCAATACATCATGGAGAAGTTTGATATAAGGAATAGGATTGCCACTGACCATTTCATTGGCCACAACATCATACCATCTGTAATGAAAGCCTTGATGGCTAAATCAAAAGGTTTGGGAATGACTTTGGTCAGGAGAAGCCCAACAGAGGCAGAGGTGACTGCTACTGACAAAGAAAAAAGAGAATGGAGGTACCCAGTAGACCTAGCTAAGTGGACTTGCAGCTGCAGACAGTGGCAACTTACTGGCAAGCCATGCATCCATGCTCTCTTTTTTATTACAGCTCTGAGAGATGAAGCCAATGCCATTGATCAATATGTTCATAAGTACTACTCTGTTGAGAAATTCATAGCTACTTATGCAGACAACCTACTAGCTTTAGAGGGAAAGCAACAGTGGGACACAGTGGATCCAGGATTCAAATTGTGTGCACCAGTTCAGAACAGAGCACCAGGTAGGCCAAGAAAGCAAAGGATCAGGGCTAGTAGTGAAGGAAAGGGGCTTGGTGCTAGGAAGAGAAAGTGCAAGAGGTGTGGGAGATTTGGACACATTGCCAAAAACTGCAAAGAATCAGTTGATGCTGCATTTGGAGAGGAGGATGAACATTGGGGAGCAGAAAATGTGGATGAGGATGCAACAGAACCACTGAACAATGAGGAAAATGCAAATGCTGATGGAACAGATGATGATGATGAGGCAGCAACAGAACCACTCAACAATGAGCAGCCATCTACACAAGTTGGACCTACAGTACTAAGGTATTTACACTTACTACATTGAACCCTTGAATTATTGTTTCTATTTCTAGGTTTCTGAATGTGCCATGTCTGATTACTCAATCATCTGTCAGCCCCAGGAAAAATTACAAAAGGCCAGCTGATAGAGGGGCTTCTCCAAGAGCAGCTAAGAAGAAACCAGGCCATGCAGCAGTAGTTGAACCCTCTGCTCATGCTGAAGCTCCAGCTCCAGCAAAGAACACCAGATCCAAGGCAAGGCTGTTACCCAACCCAAAAAGAAACACTAGGAGCAAATCACTGAAGTTCTAATTGCTCCCTGTCATCTTGACTTAATAATGTGATGTGCACTTGGCTCTTGAATGTGCACTGTCATGTTGAACTACTATGTTATGTTGTCGTCGTGTCATCTTGAACAACTTTGGTATGTCGTCGTCGTGTGAACAACTTTGGTATGTCGTCGTCGTGTGAACAACTTTGGTATGTCATCGTCGTGTGAACCATTTGGTATGTTGTTGTCGTGTAAACAACTTTGGTATACGGTTGTCGTGTGAACCAGCCCAGGGGATGCAAAGCTTAGATGAGATGCCCGGGCTCGACATCTCCAGATCCACCTCCTCCCGCTTCTCCTCCTCTGGTTTTGCCGCGCCGTCGCTCTTTTTTTTCACTTCAGCTCAACGAGGAGGAAGTAATAAGGGCAACCAGCCCAGGGGCAAAAATGTCCATAAACGGCCGCTGGTTATGATCAAACGGCGCTGACCAGGCGGAGCCGTGACGGAAGGGCAAAAACATAAATGCAGCAAACGGGGTTGGGCAAGACTGAGGGTTTTTTGAATTTAGGGGCAAAACAAACGGGTGTGAAACAACTAAGGGCTGAAATGTAATTGTATATGAAATATTACTACTAGCAAACATTTAAATACAGTATATATGAAAGCAATAGTCATATCAAATACTCCTTTTGTAAAGAAATATAGGAGCGTTTAGATCACTTTTCGTTTAGATCACTTTATAGAGGGGGTAATATATTTTTTGAGCGGGCATATCAAATAATTTTTACACACAAGTCGGCACACTCCACACCGCGCGGGCTCTCAGAGCCGTCAGATCAACGGGCAAACCGACCCTTAGCCGTCCATCTTCGCAACACCGCAGCAGGACCAGCAGAGAGCGCCGGCCCAGTCCGCAACTGGAGGACAGGAGAGGCGTCGCCACTCGACTCGCCCGAATAACCGGCGAGCGAAGCGCGCGCGAGAGGACGGACGAACGCATCGGACGAGGCGCCGGGGACGACGGTGGGGGAGGGCGCGCGCCGCGAGGAGGAGGAAGATGAGGATGGAGGCGGGGGCGTACTACGCGGCGGCGCCGCACCAGGGCGCGATGCCGGGGTTCGGCGGGGCGGTGGACGAGCAGCAGGCGGCGGGGGTGGGGATCCTGCTGCAGATATCCATGCTGGTGCTCTCCTTCGTGCTCGGACACCTCCTCCGCCGCCGCAAGTTCTACTACCTGCCCGAGGCCAGCGCATCCCTTCTCATCGGTACATACATACCCATCCGCACTCCATCCCCAGAGGTTCCAGGTCGGAAATGCCGATCATACCACTGGCAACTAGCTAGGGATTCTAGTCTAAGTCTTCGCGCTCGATTCCCCGTGCGATTTTGATCCCGTGCCTTTTGTTTGGTCGGTGAGTGAGTGAGACGGGTGTGATTGGTTCAGGAATTGGGTTTGTTTAGTGACGCGACGTGAATGATTCTGCCAGTGTTTAGCGACGAGTGGTGCGTGATAGTATGATGATTGCGAGGATATAGGATGAACATTGTGAATCGCTCTGTCTCTGCGCACTGTTTTGTTTTGGACCTTATAGAGTCCATTGATCTATTGAATCTGATGAACAAATTATAAAATGCATGCGCTGTACACGCTGCTGTGTACTGACAGTGTTCAGTTTTACTGCTGCGACTTGAGTGTTGGTTCAATTGCTTGTAATTGTTGTGCTCTTTGGGAAAATACCTAGTCATCATGTGTCGGTTTTCTGATTTCTGAGATATAAGATGAATGCTGTGCCATTTGCGTTTATTTTAGTCGTGCTTAAAGGATCGGCTACCTTTAGTTGTTGATACTTTCTACTTACCTTATAAACTAGCTAAGTTGGAGTGTTGAACCGCTGCCAAAATGCCATTGTTGCATAATGTGTTTAATTCTACACTCAGTATGATTCATGTTTCAAGCTTTTAGTTTGTTAATACATGTCAGAAAAAAAAAATGTGGCAGTCCAATGTCTTTGCATTCTTATTGGGTGCAACCGTGCAAGGTGATCGGTTCTTTGTTGTAATCCCTTCTGCTTGCTTGTATGGAACGCAATGCGGTTTCGTTTTTTTAAGAATGTGTATACGTATATGGTTATATTTTACTCCCTACGATCCCTTTTGGACTTAACGCGGGAACAAAGGGTGTAGGTAAAATACTAATGCTACCTTTAATTATTTCTACAACTTCTTTTCCTCCCAAAAGAATAAATACTAAAGGTATAGGCTCCGATACAATACATAGGTCCATTTGGACTTAGCGCGGGAACAAAGGGTGTAGGCAAAATACTAATACTACCCTTAAAGTAGTTCCACAATATTTTTTTTTCTCCCAATAGGATAAATAGTTAAATTCTAGAGGTATAGGCTCAATTAGTCAATTCTTGATGAAATTAACGAAGGGCTAAATAAGAACAACATGAGCAAAAGTGCACTGGGATGTGGGAGTGTAGAAGGACTTACATTTTGATTGAAGCTGAACATGCTAAGAGGAATTATATTGTGGGTTAGAAGGAGAATTACAGTTGGTAGTACTAACACACATGCATTCATGTAGTTTATTACAAATCTTCACTACCTTACTACCCTCTCTTTGAGTGCCAGTGTCTTACTCTCTGGACTACATGCTAGAACTTTTGCTTCAGTTCCTAATTATGCACACATTCATCTATACTCCCATTGCATTCCACTCTTGAACAAGGGTTGAGAAGCAAATGTAACCATTGATTGGGTAAAATCTAGCTAACGGGCCACATTTAAGGGATTCACGGTCTACCGTGGTGTTTGAGCACAGCCATCCACGTGTTTGTAGGACCTTCGCTCTCAGTGGGGAAAAAAACTTGGGAGCCAATTGAGAGGCCTTTCCGTTAGGAGTGTCCAAGACCACACTGTCTCCATGCGGGCGCTGGAAAAAAAAAGTTTGACACACGACGGGTGTGACCCATGTAATTTGCCATCCCAACCTTGCCAAGTTGAAAACTTCCTGAACGCAGAGGCTGGCTAGAGAATCACTTCTCTCTTCAATGAAGTTTTAATTACTGGAGCAAGGTCCATTAACTGTATACGAAACTATGTTACACTAATATAAAGTACTCTCAAACTAAGTATTTATAGAGTAAACCTATGTAACAGCTTTCTGTAGACATTAAGCTATATATTTTTTCGAATTTTTCATTAAACTATATTTGAGGATTGAAATTGTAATGCTGAGAAAGTGCAAACTACGTACATGTTACTAGCTAGTATACCTAGAGTATCTTGAACCAAAGCAGTGCATTGTTATAGTAGTTTCTAGAGGTAGATTGAAATATGTGTATTAATTGTATATTATACCTTTGTTGTGTAGTTACTTATACTTTCTTATATCAGGAATGATTGTTGGAGGGTTTGCTAACATATCAAACACTCAGAAAAGTACTAGGTATATTCTTGCATCTCTTTTCCTTTGTCCCGGTTGAAAGAAATCGCCATGTAAATTATCATAAGATTTTAATTTTGTGCGATCTTTGATGTTTGTTTACTTCCTGTGTTAATTCAGGAGATGGTTCAATTTTCGGGAGGACTTCTTCCTTCTCTTTTTGCTTCCTCCAATTATATTATATCCTTTAATGTATATACCGATTTTGTTTCTTAATTATTTCTTGGGAAGTTTGACATGTTTTACTTGACTGCACCTTACTCAGTCAGGGTTCAACTTAGCACCAGTAAGTGTTGAATTGTTGAGGTCCACGGTACCTTAATGTCCCATCAGTTCCAGGCTCACACCTAAACATTTCAAATTTTGTTTCTGGTAGAAACCATTCTTTTCAAACTTCGGCGCCATCATAACTTTCGCAATCCTGGGAACCTTCATTGCTTCCATTGTTACGGGTCTTCTAGTGTAAGAAACCATTTTATGTTGCCACCTTGCATATTCCTTCCAGTTCCCTCTATTAATAAGCATATAATGTTGCAGTTTACTTTTCTTGCAGCTACCTTGCTGGGTTAATATTCATCATCTATAGGTTGCCTCTGGTCGAATGTATGATGTTTGGTGCTCTTGTGTCGGCAACAGATCCTGTAACTGTTTTGTCTATATTTCAGGTTTCTGCTGTCCCTTCATATACTAACATGTGCAAGTTTAATTACTGCTATCTTAAAAAAATGTTTACATATTCTTCATTGAATTGTAGGAACTTGGCACCGATGTGAACCTCTATGCTCTTGTTTTTGGAGAATCGGTTCTAAATGATGCTGTATGTGTCATTTTTTCGTACTTAAAACATGTTATTTTTAATGTTTTGTACTGATACTCACATATTGCTTGGTATTCACCTACGTTCTGACAATTAAGGTGGCTATATCCTTGTACAGGTGAGGGTGCTATTCCTAAGATTTTCTTTGTGTGCTTCCTTTCTTAATCTTGCTTTAAAATCCCTATTCGTTCAGGACCATGGCATCAATGAGGACAAGTTCTTCCGGCCAGAATATTTTCCTAGTTATCTTGAGGTTTCTTGAGAACTTTGTTGGTTCTATGTCATCAGGTAATGTAATTCTAGTTCATTAAAACTGCTTATGTGTGGAACATTTCTAGTAGATTATAGTATTCGCTTGCTCGATGGGATTATTTTCTCTTAGTTTTCCTTATGGTTGTATACAAACCTGTATCTATCATTCCACATTTGATATTTCAACTACCTTTTTGTTGTGCAGGCGTTGGAGTTGGGCTTATTTCTGCTCTCATATCCTCTACTTTGCCTTTTGTTCGATTAATAGGAGCCTAATTTTCACTTTGTTAATGTTATTTATGCAAGTATCATGGTTTCCGTTGGTAACCTGTCTATAACAGCATATAGCTGAAACTGTAGTTTATAATTATAGATATAGCAGTCTAGCATGCCACTCTGCAGGCATCTGCACGGTTTTTCTCTGGTTTCTGAGTGTAACTCGGGGTGATCCAAGATTACCCTCAAATGGCGTGGTTATAGTGAACAAAAAGGGGAAAATTGGTTCGAAATGATACGAAAACCAGAACTTGGATTATGGCGGTTAAGTAGAAGTGTATAACTTCCTTAACTGTCGAGAGTACAGTGTGTTTCTGTAGGATCATCAATTAGAACACTTTGTATTGATATAGCCATGATGATGATTTGTATGGTTCCAGAAGGGATCTTGAAATGCACACTGGTAAAACTGTGTTGTTCTCATTTCTGTTGTGTAGACATGCATGTTTGTACTCCTTAATTCTGTCGAACCTCTTCAAGTATGCAGAACTTGGTGTAGAGAAGTAAGATCTAACACATCTAATTTTTCCAAAACTAGAGTTTCTCATATAAGCAACTGAATTTCTTGATTTTCATCTACAGCTTACATAATCTGGAGAGTTGCTTGTTTGTGCTTTTCCCTTACTTCTCGTAAGTCGTAAGCCTATCTACTTTGATCTATGTTTCATTTATAGGTTGCTATCAGTAACTGCCGTTTGTGTTAGGTACATGTTAGCTGAAGGCCTTGGCCTGTCTGGCATTGTTTCCATTCTCTTTACCGGGATTGTAAGTTTCAGTTTTGCGAACTCTGCCTTGTATTTCTTTTGTACACTGGAAGTTATACTTAGTTACTGAATTTCTACTGGGGTTGTAACACCCAAAATCCAAGATTGGTAACCAAGTTTAACTTACTGGGATCATAAACTCTCAGGCAAAGATACTTACATGATGTTAAAGTTTTATTTCAGGTGATGAAGAGATATACATTTTATAACTTGTCAGAAGATTCTCAGCGTTTTACTGCTCGTTTTTTCCATTTGCTTTCATCACTAGCAGAAGCATTCATGTAAGTCAGATTCTACTTGTAGCATGTATAACTGGACAAATTTAGTTAATAAGTTGGTTATTCTTCTAAACAGATTCATATACATGGGGTTCGATATTGCAATGGAACGTCAAAGCTGGTCTCATATTGGATTCATATTTTTCTCAATTGTATCCTTTGATTCTGCACCAACTTGTGATTTTTATACTTAATAAATATGTTGCAATTTTTGTTGTTTCCTTAGTTTATTTCTTTTGTCAACTAATGCAGGTCTTCATATTAGTTGCAAGGTATCATTCGTTGAACTGATCTTTATTGTTTCCTTATTTGATGGGCATGTGATGTGTCAGACTTGGTGTCTGAACGTTTGGAGAATATGTTCCATTTGTCAAACTTGTTTAGTCTGTTAGGCGCCTTACTAGGTTTTTTTTCTCATGTCTCGTCTTGAAGGGCTGCAAATGTCTTCTCTTGTGCATACATATTGAATTTGGCACGACCACCAAATTCCCAAATACCTAGGGAATATCAGCTGGCCCTCTGGTATAGCGGTATGTATTGTCATCAAACATGCTCATCGGATCATCAAATAAATACATTCAAGTTTAAGCTACTAGAACTTGGTGTTTAATGTTCAGGACTTAGAGGAGCTATGGCTTTTGCCCTTGCTCTTCAGTCAGTTCATGATCTTCCTGACGGGCATGGGGAGACAATTTTCACCGCTACGACATCTATTGTTGTTCTAACTGTAAGTTGCTGCATGTAGTTCTTTTAGTAATTCTCTAAAACAACTTAAATAACTTTCTCACTGCAACATCCCAGGTACTTCTGATTGGAGGTTCAACTGGAACAATGCTCGAAGCCCTACAAGTAGTCGGGGATAGTAACCGTTATCGGCACCCGTACGAGGCAAGTGCTTTTGCAGTGTTGAATAGCAATGCATATATGATATATACTTTTATATCTAAAATACAATGGTAGGAACTGGCGTAGAGGGTCTTGTAGGTGGACAGGCCACCTGCCCGGTTTCGAAGCCTGTCTGCCCCATTTTAGGGGTGAAAAGGGGCAGTTGGATGTTGGATGCTGAGTGCCTCATATGTTATTCAAATGTGCTGGATTTAATGTCCCTATTTTAAAAAAAATCATTATGTTTCTCCATATATATGGCAATTTAGTTCCTTGAAGAATGTTCACAACCTTAGAGTCAAATGGTGCTAAAAGGAAAAATATAAAATGTATGCTCCCTATTAGGTCAGTGCATACCCTGCTTTTTGTTCACTGTTTGACTTCATTCGTCCTTGTACATTTCACTGCTCAAGTAAAAAGCCAGAGTATTACCGGCGGTTTATAATCATTATTTTTTGAGAAAATACTGGTTAATTATGTTTATGAACAGCTTACTTGCTGAATGCAGGAGAATTTTGAGGGAAGCAGTGAGGAAGGGACACCTAGTAAGAGCAAATTCCAATTGAAACTCAGAGATCTCCGGAGAAGGTGCACTACTTAACACCTGCTCTAGAAACTATGCTGCTTGTTCAACTTGAATTCTTCTTCAACGAGTTCCATTTTATTAGAATTGTGTATTTGTGTCGATAGCATTCTCTATTGTTTCTTGCTGCGGCAAGGGAGCAGGAGCTTTCTGATCAGGTTATTTTTGTCTTGCAGCACTTCCTCTTTTGCTTTATTGGACAGGAATTATCTCACTCCCATTTTTACCTCTCAACACGAGGACGATGATGATGATGACGACAACGACGATGATTCTTGTAAGAACATATCCTAAGTTTCCATTCCTTGCTGTATATAGGGAAAACATCAAGTGAAAATGAGCCAAAGTTTGAATTGCGTAAAATTGGGTCATAGAAGTTTCTAAAAACCGTGCAAGTAATTTGTAGTATTATGGAAGGTTTTGTTCTACATCCATGCAATTTAAGGAGCAAATTCAATCTCATCTGCAAGACATGAAAAAGTAGAATCCGTATTGACATTGGATTGTGTTATTCATTGTTCAGTAAAAAAAAAATATTTTTCATATTGTAAGTGATATTAAATTTGATCCTTGCATCGTTGTATAACATTCCTTCCCTTCCCTAGTATCTACTCCCTCTGTTCCTAAATATTTGTCTTTTTAGATATTTCAAATAGACTACCACATACGGATGTATATAGACATATTTTAGAGTGTAGATTCACTTATTTTGCACCGTATGTAGTCACTGTTGAAATCTTAGAAAGACAAATATTTAGGAATGGAGGGAGTACAGATTATGTGAGTTTTTCTTGGAACATTTACATGAGATTTTCACACGATCCGCGACATATATTTAATACCCCTAGTAATACTGCACCAATGAGTTATAGTCAGCTCAAAGCAAAGATGCTTTCCCTCCTGCAGACGCAAAACATGACAATTGGCTCACACTATCTTAATTCCTTGCGCATATTAAGGCTATGCTCTTTATAAACTTGAGTGCTCCTTGCTGATTGAGTATTGTTCCGGATGAACAGCAGGTGAAGTGTTGGGGATACCCAGGCCCAGCGCCTAGATGTTGGGAAGGCTATAGCTAATGACTGCAAGCGCAAAGTGACCGGGTTTTTGGCGGATTTAGGCAAAGAAGCTCTCAGGAGCTGGTGAGACTGCCACGTGTCAGACCAAGGGCCATAGTTGGGCAGTGGTGTTTAGGGACATTAGGGTAGTTGTTTAGCATGTGCTAGGAAAGAGTACCATAGACAGAAACTTGCTAGGCTTTCTTTTTCTAGGGACCGAGGAGGCACGGAATTTTGTTCTTCCAGTTGAGAATATGCAAGTACGTACGAGTAGCATTTTGCCTTCCTATGTAACAGTACCAGTTGCGGGTTCATCGGAGTTTTGACAAAAACTTTTCTGCCTGCGTTGAGAGAAGCTCTTCTGTTTTCTTCTGATGCGTGAAGGTTTGAGGCGTCGGCGGCTGCTGCTTTTTCTGTGGCTGTTTTCTGTCTGCGTTGAGAGAATCTCTTCTGTCTTCGTACCGTATGGTTGTAGGAAGCAGAACGAACGTTGCCATCTTTCAGTTAATACTCGTCAGTACTGCTGATGTTGGCTCGTACTGAGGATGTTGATTCGTGCTGTGGCGGAAGAGGTGGCATCAATGTCCTTGATATCTATACTCTCCCAACTGTAAACGGTTCGGCTGCGATGTTTACGTCTGAGCTTATCTCAGCTCTAGTAATCTTGTGTGTCCTCTTGTTGGTCAGGCCGCTTGCTGCTTGCTCCCGCTGGCGATTGACATGAACTTTTTGCCGGCAATGGGGATCTAGGTGATGCTTCGTTCACAAGTAAGCGTGTCTGAAAAAAAAAAAAACATGGAAGACTCACGTGTTGCAGAATTTGCTTTTATGTCAAAAAATAGCCAATGACGGAGAGGGAAGATACGGTCACACAAGATGCCAAAACTTTTTGCTCGTGGAAGGTTCTTTCCCTTATACTACTACATAGTAGGATCCACAAAGCGAGTTAGTTACCGTTGCATTAATATGCTCTTTCTGAGCTGAAGTTTAGAATATGCTTAGGGCATCTCCAACCCTTAAACCGCCTGCATCTGTTCGGATCGATCTGTCCGGGCCCATTTTGCTATCCAAGTACCTCATCGGTCCGCGGACCGGTTCGGGCGTCGGTTTTCCCGCAAACCTTCCACTTAGCCCCTGCTCCCCCTTGCTTTGCGTCTGCACCCTCCTCAATTGACATTGCTGTTGTACCTCTCCGACCGCCGCCCAGGCACTGTAGGACGTCCGCAGCCCCCACCAATGTGCATGCCTATGCCGCCGTCCACCTAGGATCCCTCCGCGGCCAGGTACCATCCGACAGTACCGACTACTTCCATGGCGAACACCATGACCGTGTTTGATCAAATGCCATTGAGCTTTTTTTGTTGCCCTCCCCTTTGGATGGCTTGTCGCCATCGCCATCGTCTTCCTCTTCTGCGTCGTTGTCGTCATCGTTGCTCTCCTCCTCCTCAGGGGGTGCGATGATCTTGCGTTCTTGGGGGGGGGGGGGAGCATGCTAACCCGCCGGGGCCTTCTCCGGCTCCAGTCCTAGTAACTTGGCCATCACCGGGTCTAAGGACCTGCCCAGGCTGCAACAACTCCGACATGAAAGCCGTGAAGCCTACGAATTCCCGCGAAATCCCGAAGAAGTCAGAACAAGGTCAGGAAGTAAAAATGCTCAGGAGCTAAAAGAAAGGAGGACTCATGCGGAAGGGCTCCAAGACAACATCGAAGGGGATCTTGTCCAGCATCAGATCCGTCAAAGCGTGGATGTGGGCCGTCACCTGGTCTTCGCTGAGCTCCTCCGAGATGACCCGCGTCGTGTCCCCGGGGCTCGTGTAAGAGTACATCGAGTTGGCCCAGGTGGTCGGCAGAAGAACTCGCCGGTCCAGCCAGGTCCTCGGGATGTGCACCTTGATGGAGTTAAATCCGGCAAAACTTGATACGTCTCCAATGTATCTATAATTTTTATTGTTTCATGCTATTATTATCAATCTTGTATGCTTTATATGTAATTTTATATCATTTTTGGGACCTAACCTATTAACTCAGTGCCTTGTTTCACAAAAAACCATACCAAACGAAGTCCAAACATGATGAAACTTTATGGTGATTTTTTTCTGGACTAGGAGAGACCCTAGAAGCTTTGGGGGGAGGCCAGAAGATGTATAGGAGAGCCACAAGCTCACATAGCGTGCCCCAGGGGGTCGCCACCTGAGCTTGTGGGCCCCTCATAGCTCGGTCTGACCTAATTCCAACGCTATATATTCCCTAACATCCAGAAACCCCCAGGGCGAGACCCGAAACAATTTTATCGCCACCCCAAGCCTATGTTCTTCCGTGACCCCATCTGGAAGCCTCCATCGGTACTCTTTCGGAGGAGGAACCGATCATGATAAATGTTTATTATTCATGCTAGAATTGTATTAACCGGAAACTTAGTACATGTATGAATACATAGACAAACAGAGTGTCACTAGTATGCCTGTACTTGACTAGCTCGTTAATCAAAGATGGTTAAGTTTCCTAGCTATAGACATGAGTTGTCATTTGATGAATGGGATCACATCATTGGAGAATGATGTGATTGACAAGACCCATCCGTTAGCTTAGCACTATGATCGTTTAGTTTGTTGCTATTGCTTTCTTCATGACTTATACATGTTCCTATGACTATGAGATTATGCAACTCTCAAATACTGGAGGAACACTTAGTGTGCTATCAAACGTCACAACATAACTGGGTGATTATAAAGATGCTCTACAGGTGTCTCCGATGGTATTTGTTGAATTGGCATAGATCGAGATGGATTTGTCACTCCGTGTACCGGAGAGGTATATCTGGGCCCTCTCGGTAATGCACATCACTATAAGCCTTGCAAGCAATGTGACTAATGAGTTAGTTGCGGGATGATGCTTTACGGAACGAGTAAAGAGACTTGCCGGTAACGAGATTGAACTAGGTATGGTGATACCGACGATCGAATCTCGGGCAAGTAACATACCGATGACAAAGGGAACAACGTATGTTGTTATGCGGTTTGACCGATAAAGATCTTCGTAGAATATGTAGGATCCAATATGAGCATCCAGGTTACGCTATTGGTTATTGGCCGGAGATGTGTCTCAGTCATGTCTACATAGTTCATGAACCCGTAGGGTCCGCACGCTTAACGTTCGATGAGGATTTGTATTATGAGTTTATGTGATTTGATGACCGAAGGTTGTTCGGAGTCCCGGATAAGATCACGGACGTGACGAGGAGTCTCGAAATGGTCGAGACATAAAGATTCATATATTGGAAGGCTACATTCGGACACCGG
>NC_057808.1:374545969-374551712 GCF_018294505.1 Triticum aestivum | reverse complement strand
GAAGCTATTGGGCCTCATGGGCCTTAGTGGAAAAGAGAGAGGGACGGCCAGGAGGTGGCGCGCCCCCTTGCCCCAATCTGAATTGGACAAGGGGAGGGGGCGGCGCCCCCCTCCTTCCTTCTCTCCTCCTCCTCCTTCCCCTCTTCTCCACTTGGAATAGGAAAAGGGGGGTGCGCGAATCCTACTAGGTTTGGAGTCCTAGTAGGACTCCCCCCCATGGCACGCCTCCTCCCTTGGCCAGCCTCCTCCTCCCCCTCCTTTATATACGTGGGGGCACCCTAGAACACACAAGTTGATCTTTTAGCCGTGTGCGGTGCCCCCCTCCACAGAAACACACCTCGGTCATATCGTCGTAGTGCTTAGGCAAAGCCCTGCGCCAGTAACTTCATCATCACCGTCACCACGCCGTCGTGCTGACGAAACTCTTCCTCGGCCTCAACTGGATCAAGAGTTCGAGGGACGTCACCGAGCTGAACGTGTGCAAATCATGGAGGTGTCGTGCGTTCGGTACTTGGATCGGTTGAATCGCGAAGACGTTCGACTACATCAACCGTGTTACTTAACGCTTCCTCTTTCAGTCTACGAGGGTACATGGACACACTCTCCCCACTCGTTGCTATGCTTCTCCTAGATAGATCTTGCGTGACCGTAGGAATTTTTTTGAAATACTACGTTCCCCAACAGTGGCATCCGAGCCAGGTCTATGCGTAGATGTTATATGCACGAGTAGAACACAAAGAGTTGCGGACGATAATAGTCATACTGCTTACCAGCATGCCATACTTTGATTCGGCGGTATTGTTGGATGAAGCGGCCCAGACCGACATTACATGACCGCGTTCATGAGATTGGTTCTACCATCGTGCTTCGCACACAGGTGGCTAGTGGGTGTCTGTTTCTCCAACTTTAGTTGAATCGAGTGTGACTACACCCGGTCCTTGTTGAAGGTTAAAACAACACACTTGACGAAAAATCGTTGTGGTTTTGATGCGTAGGTAAGAACGGTTCTTGCTAAGCCCGCAGCAGCCACGTAAAACTTGCAACAACAAAGTAGAGGACGTCTAACTTGTTTTTGCAGGGCTTGCTGTGATGTGATATGGTCAAGACGTGATGATATATAAATTGTTGTATGAGATGATCATGTTTTGTAACAGTTATCGGCAACTGGCAGGAGCCATATGGTTGTCGCTTTATTGTATGAAATGCAATCGCCATGTAATTGCTTTACTTTATCACTAAGCGATAGCGATAGTCGTAGAAGCAATAGTTGGCGAGACAACAATGATGCTTCGATGGAGATCAAGGTGTCAAGCCGGTGACGATGGTGATCATGACGGTGCTTTGGAGATGGAGGTCAAAGGCACAAGATGATGATGACCATATCATAGCACTTATATTGATTGCATGTGATGTTTATCCTTTATGCATCTTATTTTGCTTAGTACGGCGGTAGCATTATAAGATGATCTCTCACTAAATTTCAAGGTACAAGTGTTCTCCCTGAGTATTCACCATTGCGACAGTTCGTCGTGCCGAGACACCACGTGATGATCGGGTGTGATAAGCTCTGCGTTCACATACAACGGGTGCAAGCTAGTTTTGCACACGCAGAATACTCGGGTTAAACTTGACGAGCCTAGCATATGCAGATATGGCCTCGAAACACTGAGACCGAAAGGTCGAGCGTCAATCATATAGTAGATATGATCAACATAGTGATGTTCACCATTGAAAACTACTCCATCTCACGTGATGATCGGACATGGTTTAGTTGATATGGATCACGTGATCACTTAGATGATTAGAGGGATGTCTATCTAAGTGGGAGTTCTTAAGTAATATGATTAATTGAACTTTAATTTATCATGAACTTAGTACCTGATAGTATTTTGCATGTCTATGTTGTTGTAGATAAATGGCCCGTGCTACTGTTCCGTTGAATTTTAATGCGTTCCTAGAGAAAGCTAAGTTGAAAGATGATGGTAGCAATTACACGGACTGGGTTCGTAACTTGAGGATTATCCTCATTGCTACACAGAAGAATTACATCCTGGAAGCACCGCTAGGTGCAAGACCCGCTGCAGGAGCAACGCCGGACGTTATGAATGCCTGGCAGAGCAAAGCTGATGACTACTCGATAGTTCAGTGTGCCATGCTTTACGGCTTAGAACCGGGACTTCAACGACGTTTTGAACGTCATGGAGCATATGAGATGTTCCAGGAGTTGAAGCTAATATTTGAAGCAAATGCCCGGATTGAGAGATATGAAGTCTCTAATAAGTTCTACAGCTGTAAAATGGAGGAGAATAGTTCTGTCAGTGAACATATACTCAATATGTCTGGGTACCACAATCACTTGACTCAACTGGGAGTTAATCTTCCGGTTGATAGTGTCATTGACCGAGTTCTTCAATCACTACCACCAAGCTACAAAAGCTTCATGATGAACTATAATATGCAAGGGATGGATAAGACAATTCCCGAGCTCTTCACGATGCTAAAGGCTGCGGAGGTAGAAATCAAGAAGGAGCATCAAGTGTTGATGGTTAACAAGACCACTAGTTTCAAGTAGAAGGGCAATGGGAAGAAGGGGAACTTTAAGAAGAACGACAAGCAAGTTGCTGCTCAAGTGAAGAAGCCCAAGTCTGGACCTAAGCCTGAGACTGAGTGCTTCTACTGCAAAGGGACTGGTCACTGGAAGCGGAACTGCCCCAAGTATTTGGCGGATAAGAAGGATGGCAAAGTGAAAGGTATATTTGATATACATGTTATTGATGTGTACCTTACTAATGCTCGTAGTAGCGCCTGAGTATTTGATACTGGTTCTGTTGCTCATATTTGCAACTCGAAACAGGGGCTACGGATTAAGCGAAGATTGGCTAAGGACGAGGTGACGATGCGCGTGGGAAATGGTTCCAAAGTCGATGTGATCGCTGTCGACACGCTACCTCTACATCTACCTTCGGGATTAGTTTTAGACCTGAATAATTGTTATTTGGTGCCAGCGTTAAGCATGAACATTATATCTGGATCTTGCTTGATGCGAGACGGTTATTCATTTAAATCAGAGAATAATGGTTGTTCTATTTATATGAGTAATATCTTTTATGGTCATGCACCCTTGATGAGTGGTCTATTTTTATTGAATCTCGATAGTAGTGATACACATACTCATAGTATTGAAGCCAAAAGATATAAGTTTAATAATGATAGTGCAACTTATTTGTGGCACTGCCGTTTAGGTCATATTGGTGTAAAGCGCATGAAGAAACTCCATGCTGATGGGCTTTTGGAATCACTTGATTATGAATCACTTGATGCTTGCGAACCATGCCTCATGGTCAAGATGACTAAGACTCCGTTCTCCGGAACAATGGAGCGAGCAACAGACTTGTTGGAAATAATACATACTGATGTATGCGGTCCGATGAGTTTTGAGGCTCGCGGTGGGTATCTGTCATGACCGGTTTTCCAATAAAACATTTATTGAGAAACCGACCCCTTTAACGGACCAGTATAGAAGAATCCCTCTTACTGGTAGACAAATCCTTGATACAGAAATCCAGAAGTACTAAATATAATACAGGGTTGAGCTGAGGCTGCTCAACAATTTATTACAAGCACACCGATATTATACATAAAGGCGGATATGACACAAGGGATATGGTGGCATAACTACTGACTCGTAATAAAAGTGGTGGTGGATATGTCATAGTGAAGTGGGTGACATGACTCCTAAATCTTACAACTCATCGAGCGCCGGGGTGAGGCTCGATGACTTTTATTCTGGGTAGCGGAAGCGTATATAATACAAGTGACCAATTCCAGGATCGCACGGGATTGACTGGGACTCCTCTAGGCGTCGGACTCGCTATCGAACTCTTCATCCATAAGATCGCCTTCGTCCACATCTGACCAAATCAACAAGCCAGGTGAGTACTATGAAAGTACTCGCAAGACAGTTTGGACATAAGATATAACAAATGCAAACATGATGCACATGAGCAGATTAGTAATGCGCACTCGGATAATAAAATTTGCACTGCATGGTAAATAAAAAGGAAGTCGGGCGGTAGTCCTCCCGAAATCCCAAAGAAATAACTGAAGACCGATCGAGTGTCTGAAGCGACGCCTCGCAAAGGTTAAAAAATAAATTTAACAATGCCGCAGTCGGGCGTTAGGGCGACACCACAAAAAGGGCTTATATTGGAATGTAAATGACAGTGCGTGCCACAGTCGGACGTCTGAGCGACATCACATAAAGGGCTTATATCAAAAGTAAATAACAAGAGGGCCACAGTCGGACGTCTGAGCGACATCACATAAAGGGCTTATATCAAAAGTAAATAACAAGAATGCCACAGTCGGACGTCGGAGCGACATCACATAAAGGGCTTATATCAAAAGTAAATAACAAGAGTGCCACAGTCGGACGTCGGAGCGACATCACATAAAGGGCTTATATTTCATTATTCAAATTCAAGTAGCTCATGCATTTAATTCATCTCAAGGAAATGCTCATGTACGTAAAAATAAACTGGTTAGTCCATCCACAGGAATAACATTCAACCTGGTTTATCACTCATGTTTGTTCACCGGGGATTTTCACTGAGACTGACACAGAGACTGATGTTGAGACTGACATGGATACTGATATGGAAACGTTGACCAAGATCCTTGACCATGGACACGATTACTCGGAAGGTTTTGACTCTGCAGAGTTTGTACTTTTAACCACAGCCAACGGATTTCAGTAGTCACAAGGGACTAGTTCCGTTTACGGTGTTTTAGGAGAAACACATCTAACCAGTACACACCCATTCCACATTCCGCTGCCAGGCATCACCCTAGGCAACGTTCAAGAAAAACCTTGAGACGGGGAGGCTACAACCTCGCGTAGCATGGGATCAAATTTATATCGCGCGCTCTAAGGGGTGCCCCCCTCTTGGTCCCAACCGGAAACACCCATGCCCCCTGACCAGATGACTGGCTTTAATCCAGGGCCATGGAACCCTCATCACGGCACCTCTATTTGGTGTGTACAAGGAAAGAGGTTTGCAACTTACTAAACCGTATTCTTTGCAGAAAACATGTGGCAGCACGAAAAGGGAACGAACGGTAACGTGGCTCGGTCCACGTTAACGCCGGAGTTTAACGGTTGACATAAGACTGGCATGCTTCAACAATACCATCTTACCACCTTTCATGTCACCACATGCTCAGGTTATCTGCCATCAAAAGATCGCATCAAGTTTAGAAGCATACTGGTATTTGCCTTGCATGCAATATAACACTCCCTGATGCTCATGTAAACATGCCATGCACTACTGTTCAAGCAAACATGCAAAACACTCATCATATCAAAGGTTCAAACATGCTTGCCTGGTTCGGAGTAGTCGGAGTCTAGCTCGGCGAAGTTCGCGGTTCCGTCACCTCCTCCGGTATCTACGGTATAAAGAAACCGCATACTAACGTAAATACCGTGTGTGTATAAAAATTATTTCAAATTTTTTTCAAATAAATACTATAAAAAACTAGACAAAAATATAAAACTGACAGAAAAAGAATCAACCAAAAAGCATCCTTTGTTTAAAAGACATAAGGGTTTTAGTCCAAGGACTAATCTGTGATGAAACAGAAAAGACCCAGGGGCTAGTTTAAAAAAATAGAAAACGTTTCGGTTGGGAATACGCCAGCCCAGAAGGAAAACGCACTTTGCCCGAAGGCGCTTTCAGAAAACGGT